>NC_142160.1:13499897-13651632 GCF_024610735.1 Ursus americanus | reverse complement strand
CAATATCTTATCAAATCTGTAGAAAAAAAAAAAACAAAAACAAAGAGAATTCTTTGCCCCAAATAGTAACTTCTCTTATCATCATATGCTCTCAGTGCTTTCTTGAGCACAGAGGAACCTGAGTCTCAGATGTATACTTTAGCACTCAATATAGTTTTTTTAGGGTTTCATTTGTTTATTCGAGAGAGAGAGAGAGAGAAAGAGCACGAGGCCCGGGGGGGGGGGGAGTAGAGGGAGAAGCAGGCTTCCCGCTGAGCAGGACTTGATCCCTGGACCCCAGGATCACAACCTGAGTCAAAGTCAGATGCTTAACCGACTGAGCCACCCAGGCGCCCCCCAATGTAGTTTTTTTTTTCTTTTTTAGCAAGTGTCATCCATATGATGGAGACTCAAGCAGAAAATATTTTCTATACACACAAAAATTTCTCAAATTGGAATTTCTAAAGATTCTAAACTCTCTTTCTCAGAACCAAAAAAATCTAGCATTGAGGTTGAATCCTGTATAATATGTACGTAGAAATAATGAGGTTAAGGATCTTTCTGTGTCCTGTTGTGCAGGCTGTCATCCTGCTGGGGGGCATGGGTGTGCCTCACCTTACTGAGAAGCAAAGCCAAATAAATGTCCCCTTCTCTGTTGTGAAAGGCATGTCAGACTTCTGCAACATTGCCAGGGTAGTACCCCTCCTTTTGCCAACTGGGCGTACATGAGAATAGCTATTTCTGAAAGGCCTCTCCAGGATAATGGCTCTCCGTTGCTATGTGGACACGGGAGGCATGCACCCTTCTTGTTCCAGTGGATGGAGAGTAGGTGGCAAAAAGGAGAAAATCCATGTGCTCTCATGAGTGTTGTCCAAGACAGCTGCTCTTCTCTGCAAGCTGATTTCAAAGGTTACCGATCTTCACATAAAGCACGTTCCTGTTTATCCATCTCAGTAAGTTGAGCATAGAATTGGGGAGAAAGAATACTGACCAGTCCAGAGAAGACTCATAAGAACAAACAGACTAACAAGGGCTCACTCTGGACCAGGCTTTATAAATGCCAATAATAATAATAATAATTATAATAATAATGGCGACTAGCATCTATTATGCACTTACCATGTGCTAGTCACTATTACGAGTGCTTTCTATGTATTAACTTATTTAGCTGTCATAACAACTTTACAAAATAGGAACTGTGGTTTTTCTCATTTAACCAGGAGCACAGAGGCTAAAAAACGTGCTCCAGGCCACACTACCCAACAGTAGCAGGGGCAGGACTTGAGTCCAGACAGGTGGGTCCAGAGCCTGAGCTCATAACCCCTCTCACATTGTCTCATGAAATCCTTATGACTTGCCCCATGATTGTTATAATCCCATTATAATCCTCATTTTAAAGAAAAAACAGACTATGTCTTAGAAAGGTAAAGTGTCTTTAAGATTACTCAACTGGTAAATGTGATAACCTGGGACTTAATGACAGGCCCAAAGGACACCAAGTTTCAGTTCATTAACCACTTGACAGTTCCATCACCGAGTTTAAAAATTAAAACGTTAGAAGCTACAACCACATTAAGTGATCTGTGCATCGTGGTTAGAGGCAGGATGTCACAGGGAGGGATGCTAGCTGAACGTCATTGCTGGTAGTGAGAAAAGTCTAGTGATGACAGCCTGTTGTCTTCTGTGTGAAAGCTTTACCACTGAGAGTGAGTAAAGCAAACCGGTGATCGGTGATCGGAAGAAGAGCTTCTCACTTAAAGCCAATGTCTGGCATCCATAAACACTGTCATTTATCCCAGAATCTAATGTTCTCAGCCTTTATCAGAAATCTTTGCAGAGCTGGGGCAGGGAGACAGGGCTTACAAACAGCAACACACCTGAATCAAAGCCAAGGATTACAAATAGAAGTAAACATTTATATTACAATAGGCCTTTGTAGAAAGGCCAAGAGATTCAACAGTAACCCCTCAAAAAACCTTGTCTGAGATGAAGGAAAACTAGAAGAGGAAAAAAAAATCATGGGAAGAAAATTTACTATGAATAGTTAAATTATGGGTGGTTTATCCTCCTACTATCTAATATTATCTTGAATTTTCTATTTTTTAATAATAAGCAAACATTACTTTTAAAATAAAAAATAAATTTTTAAACTTTAAAGAAAGTAGCTGGTTGTAACTTTAAGATGGGAAAAAAAATGTCCAGTGATGTAATGGAATTTTTTACTTATCAACATGGTGCCCTAAAGGGAGTTGCTCAGAGCTGTCTAAATTGTTCCTAAAGTAAATAAATGCTGAATTGGTTATAGTTTCTAAGTAGGCCATGCTTACATCCATGGTCTTCCCATGGTTACCTATCCCAGTTTTGCTGGGAAAAAGAGAGATGGAGAGTAAGATTAGCAAACAGGGAGGGTGGATATCTCATATCCTTAAAATGAAAGCAGTAGGATGAGTCTCTATCATTAGGCCACCTCACCTGGCCTTTTCCATGTAAAAGCCTCTCCTAGAAGGCACTCAAGCAAACATCATCAAGTGATTATGGTTTAATTCTTATCCTTAAAGACAGAATGTGAGGAATAACCAGCGATAGTGCTCTAAATTATGTTCCATTCCAAATAGTTTTCCTCATTTAATTATCTAATAAATTCACTTAATCATCTGATATTTTATGACAAATATTCATCTCTTGGGGCACCTGGATGGCTCAGTTGGTTAAGCAACTGACTCTTGGTTTCGGTTCAGGTCATGATCTTATGATCGCAAGGGGGCTCCGTGCTCAGCGTGGAGTCTGCTTGTCCCTCTCCCTCCCCCTCTGCTCTTCCCCCCACTTGCTGGCTTGCTCTCTCTCTCTCTCTCAGATCTTAAAGAAAGGTATTCGTCTCCTCAAATTTTGTATCTATATTCCATTTCAGATGAAAGTTTGTGGCATTCTATTCACTTTAGATGTCTCCAAATATCAATCTAATTTTAAAATCTATTGGTTAAAGTATTTTATGTCAAACCAAGTATAAACAGAAAATATCAAGAAAAATATGTTTAAAAAATCAAAGTTCTCAAGTTTTCTTATTTGTTATGCATTACATTCCTCAGGGAAGTGATCCCACTTAAGGTGAGTAATAATGCACTGGAAAGGATGAGGCCGGAAAGCAGGGCAAATCTTAACCTGAATAAATCTTCCTTATCAATAAATACACACACACACACACACACACACACACACAAATGGACATCTAATATAATAGCGTTGCTAGGGCAATCATAACAAAATATCATAAATGGGTGGTTTAAACAACAGAAATTTATTTTTCCACAGTTCTGGAGGCTAGAAGATCAAGATTAAGATGTCATCAAGTTTTGTCTCTTTTTAGGCCTCTATCCTCTAGCTCATATATGGCCACTTTCTGGGTATGTCCTCATGTGGTCTTTTCTCTATATTTGCACATCCATGATACTTCCATGTGTCCTAATCTCTTCTTCTCTTAAGGACACCAGTCAGATTGAATTTGGGCCCACCCTAGGGACCTCATTGCAATTTAATTATCTCTTTAAGGGCCTTATCTCCAAGTACAGTCACATTCTGAGGTACTGGAGGTTAGAGCTTCCACATATGAATGGGAGAGAGGGGGGAGCCACAATTTAGCCCCTGTCATCTGGGAAGGAGAAAACCAAACAGTCTATCTCCATTGTTGAGCCAGTGAGAATGATGACCTATTCACGTAGTGTCTCCGTAATAAAGTAACACTGTGATTACTTAAAAGAATGGTTTTTCAAACTTGTCGCTACTGATATTTTGGTCTGAATAATTTTTTCTTGTGGGGAGCTGGGTTGCACATGGTAGAACATTTAGCAGCATCCCTGGCCTCTATTCAATAGATGTCAGTATCACCATCCCACCCTCCCCCAGTTGTAGCAACCAAAATGTTTGCTTCAGACACTGACAAATGTCCCCTGGGGAGCAAAATCATCCCTGACTGAAAACCAGTGCTTTAAAATGACTCGGTTATTCAGTCAAGCCTAAAGAGGGGGGAAAAAAAAAGGAGAAAAAGTGTTGATCACCCTCCTTGTATTGGCCAAGAACCGTGCCAAGGTGATTTCCCATCATAATAAATAATAACATCTTGAGAAATTGATGATAGCATCCCCACTTTCTAGACTGGGAAATGAATGTGAGAGGACGAATGACTTGAAGAATGGATCATGCGGCTGGTAAGTTGTGGAATAAGAATGGAAATCTAAGTGGGCATCCAAAGTCTGTGTCTTACTGATAGGATCAGAATAACACCGTCATACACACACACACGAAAAATCATACACACTGACACAATACTCACGGAAAGACCACGATCCCTGTCCCTGTGAGGACCACACATATACAACGTTGTCGTCATTTTAGAGTTAAAAAGCTAGATAGTTTAGTGGCTAATACTTGAATAAATAGGGTTGGAATCCCAACTCTGCTACCAACTAGCTGTGCTTTGGGCAAGTAATTTGAAAGCTTTCTGCTTCCTTATGGAGGTGATGTAAGGCTATCATGAGACAGTATACATTAACTTCTTAGCAAAGGCACATAGGAAAGCTCAAATTAGATTTGCCAGTATTATTGATGTGTCAAGGCAAATATTCCAACCAAACACAATTTCTGTATAATCAAGTGACTGGTGTATTAGTTCCCTAGGGCTGCCATAGCAAAGTACCATGAACTGGACACCTTAAAATAACATAAATTTATTGTCTCACAGTTCTAGAAGCCAGAAGTCCAAAATCAAGCCTCTGAGACACTAGGATAGAATCCTTCTTAGCCTCCTCCTAGTTCCTGGTGATGGTTGTTAATCCATGGTGTTCCTTGGCTTGCAGCACTATCACTCTGATTTCTGCCCATGTCTTCACATGACATCCTCCTCTGTGTGTCTCTGTGTCCACATTTTCCTCGTCTTACAAGGAAACCGTGACCCACTATGGTGCCATCTTAACTGGTTACACCTGCAATAACCCTGTTTTCAAATAAAGTCACATTCTAAAGGTACTGGGGGTCAGGAATTCAAAATATCTTTTTGGGGCACACACAATTGAACCCATAACACTGAGGGTGTAGGTCATATTACTTAGAGTCTTGCTTTTCTAGTGTCTTTCAGACAGACCTTCATGAACACATATTTATTAGTGTCCATTGTGTGCCAGTCACAGTTACAAACACCGAGTATATTTCAGTAAACAAGTAGGCAAAGACCTTTGGTCTTTTGGAGACCAAATATTTCCTTTTCAGTTTAATTATCTATAAATATATAAAATAGTTGGGATCATTGGGCTATCGGTCTATGTCAAGCACTGTTCTACATGCATTAATTTTTTAGATCAACAGAACAATCCTAAGGGTAGATATTAATGAGATCCCTATTTTACTGAGGCAAGGGGAGTTAAGTGAGTTGATCGAAGTTCACAGAGCTAATAAGAGGAGCAAAAGTAGAACACAAACTAACCAGGCTGGCTCAGAGCCTAGACTCAACACTGTACCATACTACAGCCTCTACGGATAAGACATTGACAGACTGGGAAGTACATACTGAAAGTTCTCCATTCTTATTCCCGTAATATTAAAAATTCTTTAAATATTGTGATTTTGCATAGTATCTTCCAACCCCAAAATTCTAACCCTTTATCATCAGGTTTGTATATAAATAAGTATTCTTGAGATGTTAGGTATAAATCAAATGTTGATAAGTTGAATCATATATCATGCTAGACAAATACATTTTCATATGATTTCACCTCATATTGACAACACCTTTTGTTGCCAATTGTTCCTAATTCTTAAGTTCACTTGTTGACAGATACTTGGCAGATAAATAAGTAACATAATTATGGATAATTCCTCCATAACATTTCTCTCTCTCTCTCTCTCAGCAAGGGCTGAAATACACTAGGAAAGATTGCTATTTAAAAGAACCACTAAAAGAATGTTTTTGAAATAAGAATAAATGGACTTTAAATTAGATATTCCTCTCTGGTATCAGGATCTTAAATGCAGCATTAGCTGAGATCTATCAGCATTTATAGCTGTATTCGCTATAGGGAAAATTAGTCTTAGTAAAGTCAGTTTCCTCGGGTCCCACACCAAGGCCATGCTGAGTGAGAACAAAAATAGCTCATGGGTATTTTTTAAACATATTTGTGGAAAAATATGACTGCGGAGGGCAAAAACTACCCCACCCCACCCCCAATCCCTGAGACTCCACAAGCTTGGCAACACTCTACCCACTGTAATTAATTTTACACACTACTTAGAATGATTCAGTTCCCCATTTAGGAGAGAAATGAGAGCCAGAAGATTAGGAAATCTTCCCTATTGTTTCTCTTTGCAAAATTTAAGGATAGAACTTCATTGGCAAAACTCTTCACATTAAAGGCCTCCTTCACTCAGCTTCCCACAATACAATGGCTCAGAGCAGGGAACAACAGCAGAGTGAGACCCCGAAAACTCTGCTTTTGGGGAATCTGGAAGGAGAAGACAAGGGAATCTTGTTTTGGTCACAGCTACATAATACATATATCCATATATATATTACATATACATAATACATTGAGAATTCTCATAACACTTAGGCTAAAGGATCACACACATAGGAATCAATAGGAAATCTTCTCTATTCTTTGTCTGTATGCCCCATTTCCCCAACCTGATAGAAAGATCCCAAGGGTTCAAAACCTTGCTTTGTTTCCTTTATATACCCAGGGAATGCCTACACAGGGAAAAAATGGAACACTACTAAAATCTTCAGGCCAAATTACTAAGATAGCTACATGCTGCATACATGAATATAATATAAATCATATAGTATAATAGAACATACAAAAAATATAAAATGCTAGGCAGAATGCAAAAAGTTTGTAGGAGTTTATAAGTAGCATAGGAAAACAGTTATCATGTAGTAGAAATAGTATCACCCTGGGCAATTAGTAAGTACTTGAATCTCTGAGTCTGCAATTCACCAGCTGTGGGATCCTGGCAAATCCCTTAACCTTTGAGCGAGAATGTTTTCATCATATTGTAATAGGCCCTGCACAGGGCTATCTAAAAAATTAAAACCTAAAGCTCTGTCCTCTAAGTAGTTTTGATCGGAAAGCAGAAAAGACATAAAAATGTGAAGTGAAGATTAACTGTAAGATACAACTAAACAAGAACATGATGCTTGCTATGCAGGTTTAATAATAACTATACTTCCAGGATTATTTTGAGAAATACATGTAATAATGTATGTGAGAGTGCCTAATAAATTATAAAACAGGTTTTGAAGATTCCATGCTACAACCCCATTTCCACTAAGCCGGTTTTCTATTTCTGTTGCATTATTTGACTAAAACATTTGCTGTGTCATTCCAATAACAGGTAATGTTGGAAGAGTCACACTCCATGTACATGAATCCCAAGGTGATCTGGGCAAGTATTCCTGTGCCCCCTGCAGAGGGCTAAGTGTCTCTCTCCTCTCCTGCCTTCCACCTGGAACTATTAGCTACTTATGCAAGAACGTACTATCATACCTGGGGAAGAGACACCACCACCACCTCCAGAGTAAAAGTCTCTTCCTTATTATCAAGGAAAAACACAAGCTCAAAACCTACGTTTGACTGAAATGCTTTTTCATCTGATTAGTTTCACCATAAAGTCCCTTAAATCCCCATTTTTGTGTTTTGGTTTTTGGTTTTGTTTTGGGTTTTTTTTGGTCACCTCAACCTTGAAGACTTTATAGAATAAATGCTCTGAGTTTGAGCTTGGGAAGCTTGCAGAATAGTAACAAGGGAAAGTTATCAAATAACATGACAGATGCAACGAAACTTAGTTCTTCTAAAAGAACTATAGATGATCACAGCATGAGTTTTCTTTCTTCAAGGTATATGAGACTGTTTTTAAATTTAATTCACTTCTTTTTTTTTTTTTTTAAAGATTTTATTTATTTATTCGACAGAGATAGAGACAGCCAGCGAGAGAGGGAACACAAGCAGGGGGAGTGGGAGAGGAAGAAGCAGGCTCATAGCGGAGGAGCCTGATGTGGGGCTCGATCCCGTAACGCCGGGATCACGCCCTGAGCCGAAGGCAGACGCTTAACCACTGTGCCACCCAGGCGCCCCTAATTCACTTCTTCTAAGCAAGCATAATGATGCGTTGGGGACACAGTGTGAATCCATCACATTCCAAAAGTGCCAGTAGCAGTTGGGCAGAAAAGTGAGTGTGATAGGGCTAATGGGCATCTCGGCCCACAGCTTTTGAGGATATAAACAGGGGATCGCTTTGTTTGATCTTATAATGGAAGAGCGGGCGAAAGCCTAATTGTGGAGGGTAAATTCTGTGCCTTAAATAACCATATAACAACAATCTGTGTCAGTTCATGGCAGGCAGAAACCAGATTAATTTTGGAACACAGCATGGTAGAAAAGAATCCATTAATTCTCAAGACTCTTAAGCCCCCAAACACTGCTGACACCACTTTTTTCTGGGCTGCGATCCTTCCCCCCTGTCGGGTGGCAGTAAATAAATACCAGCTAGTTAAGCATTGCAGATGAAGTTGGTGGATGAGAACCAGGAGTCAGTCTTGAGAGCAAGGAATGCACAGTTCAATGGCTCTGACTCCTGGTGTGTATTTCAACCATAATTCTGCGTTCAGGTAGCTGAAAGGAATAGTAAGAGCCAGTTCAGCTCTGAGGCTTGGGATTCCCCTCATAAGTATAATAAATAGGTTGAATGACGAAACCATCTGGAATGACTGACATCTCTGTGGAACAAAAATCCAAACCAACCTAAAAAGGTGGCCACTAAACGGCATTAAGGCCTTGATTAAAATATATACAAGTAAAACATAGACGACAGGCATAATAAAAGAATATCAACATTCAACAAGATTTGGAATGAGTGAGTGTGTGATGATGTCCTTTGAAAGCAAAGATTTAGGTAGGTTACACATTGAGTATGTCTGACTTTCATGATTAATAACCCTGCAAAACAAGCAACTACAAAATCTCAGCAGTAAAACAAACAAACCAATCAACCAACCAACCATAAAGCATTTATTTTTTACCCAGGCACGTGTTGGGATTCAACTGAAATAAGCTGGGCTCTAAGTTGTGGATTTGTCTAAGGCTGGTCTAAGATCAATTTCTCACACCCAAGACATACACAGGTATATTCAAACCTTTGCTTAGTCATATCTGCTAACAATTCACTACTCTAAGCAAGTCACATGACAAAACCTAAAGCCAAGAGGCAGGGAAATATACTTTGCCCACCCTAAGGCCCAGGCAAGGGTATGAATGTATAATTCCTCTGGCAAAGGGCACGAAAAGTGCAACGGATAATTTCATCTATAACACCATAGATGTCACAAGGAGAAATGGGTGATTTCTGTCCATACTAGACCTTTACATATCAGGAAACCACTACACTAAAATAAGAACTTGGGATCCTCAGAGCTGGAAAGAACCTTTGTCTAACTCCCTCACTTCACAGATGAGGAAATAAAGGTCTCAAAAGAGGAAGTCTTCCCCACAGTCATGGAACTGCTTAGCGGCCTACGTAGGTTGGGCCAATTCATGTTCTAACACGCAGCAGCAACACCCCAGTGGAAGGGGAGGAGCCTTGTTCTCAAGCCAAAGGGTATCAGTTCCAGTAACAAAGCTTTCCTAAAGATGGGACATTCTTTATAAAATTCAACTGTTTCATTGAAACACAGAAGTCCTTGGGCCTCCTGGAAATTTCTATTAAGAATGCAATATTATATATATAAACAACTGCCAAACTCACATTTTGTATAGCCAGCTATTATGCCTAATTTAAAAAAAAGTCATGTCATCCTGTATATACTCTGTAATCTTTACCCATCCTCACATGGAACCAGAAATACCATAAGTTATTACTAAAGTTATTCTCATTTATTATTCTACCACCAGCCAATCTGTCCTTACAAGTATCTAACACTTCACTCTTCACCCAGGGAACCCACACCAGAAGCCTCACCACCTCTTTCAAGGTCTTTCCTCCTGACACCCCAAATCAACTCATGTCCTCTTCTTTTCTCTACATGGTAGCCCTCCATCTTCATAGATATAGTCTTTCACTATCATGTGTTCCTTGCCTATTGTTTTTAAATTATGAAGAGATAAATGATTTGTCTTAATGGTTTAACACCAGGGCCGTGCCAGGGCCATGCACAAAGCCAGTGTGTTGAGTGAGTGAGGTTGAATAATAAAGTATGAAAAATGCAAGTGGTGTAGCAGCTGTTCCAATCAAACAAACTCTAACCCAGAGCTAGACTTTCATGTGCATAACCAAATCCTTCTGGACAAAGAGGACAAATAATAAGCTACTCACATAAAAGAATGCAAAGGACTGTCACCTTTAGAGAATAAAATCCTGCATTTCTGCTGTAAGTAGAAAGAGGGGGTGGGGGTAAAGCAGGATACGGTTCTAAAATCCCTCAGATCTTCAAATATTTAAGGGTTTGTCCATCAAAAGAAAGAAAAGTCTTACTTGGTGGAGCTCCAGAAAACAGAACTAGGACAAGTAGGTGAAGTTAGGAAGAGAAATTATTTATACTCAAAATATGGAATAACTGGGTAACAATTAGAGCTATCTAAAAATGGACTAGGCTGCCTCATGTGGCACCAAGTTCCAGGTCACCAGCAGCGTCTGAGGCGAAGCAAAGTAACAACTTGTCAGGGAGATGTTCAGGGTATTCTTTCTGGACATGGGAGCTGAGAGGGGATGATGCTAGGAGTTGCTTTCCACGATCCTGATCCCCACCCTCTCACCTTCTTCCAGCTTCAGTAAGGCCTCTTGGGAAGTGGTAGTGGTGAAGTGGTTAAGAAGAGGGGCCAGGGCAATAAAACCTGGGTTCAAATCCCACGTCTACCACTTACTAACTAAGTGAGCTTAGCTTTCTGAGTCTCCACTTCCTCACCTGTAATGTGGAGTTTTCTGCTACTACTGGTTAGGAGGGACCAAGGAGGTATTACACATGAAGTGCTTCAAACAGTGCCTGGCAAAGACTAAGTGCTCCTCAAATATTAACTTTTATGATGATTATTATGACTCAAAGTAGGAGAAAGTTAGAAGAACCAGAGATGATTTGACTATCATCTCCAGCCACAGCAGGATGAACACACAGGTGAAGGTGGTGTAGACAGGCAAAGGGTGAAGGGTCCACAGTGACAGCCCCATTAGCATGCAGGGCTGCATGGTCAATGTCATGAACAATCATGGGATTTAGATACTTCCCCTTTTTTATAGCACTTGTTGATTCATGGCCAACAATGGGATGAACTTGGACTCTCCCCCCTCATTATGGTCTCTCGTGTCAAATTGACCACATGTCCCTGGAAGTATATCCAACTGCCCATCTCATCCTTCATCTGTACACCAGACATAGACAAAACAGTATATTCACTGGGGCAGATCAGGAAGACAAATTTCCAAGAGCTACTAGCAAATGACAAGGAATAAAGGAAATTATATCTAGTGGATTCTTTTTGGGCCACTTCTTGGTGGTAGGCACCCTTGACACTTCTCTGTGAGTTTTTTTGCCCCACATTTACTATTTCGACCCACTGAGATATCTGGAGCAACTTTTCCTTCTGTTTTCCCCCAAACCCCTTGGCTTTGAATGGCTCATTTCCTACATCTTCAGCCCACAGCCCTAGCCTGACCTCTCCCATCATATCAATTATGCACTCCACTAGTATGCTGTGTTGACTCATTCAACAATGTTTAGGTCTGAGCTCCTCGGGGAAAGGACCTTGTCATTTCTACTTTCACTTTGCAAGGTGTCACGTGTATTCCCAGCACTGTATAAACAATGAGAGCTGGTTAAAGGTGGATTTTCTATGTGTTCAAGTTGCTAAATGAAAACTGGTAACTTCTGTTTCTGATTTTAATGTCCTTACCTGTAACACTCACTTTATTGTTATATTTGTGGAGAAAGGAAATAACTCATTTTAATTTAAATCTACTCTAGTGATCTTTTGAGATGAGAGAGAGCTGCCCTTGACAGTTTAAATTTAAATAGCAGATCATCATGCAAAAATTTCAAAAGCCTATTTCTCCCTCCAGTAGTAATTGATTTTAACTTATACAGTGTTTTTTCTTTACCTCCATGTAGTACAAATCTGATCAATGTTTGTTGAATGAGTAAACAAGTTAAGAGTTGATGAGGACTCATGGCAAGACTAGGAGATAAGCCGATTTGGCAATGGTTTTCCCATTTTACCACCAAAGTAAACACTTGCCACTGTTAAGTGTCATGGTCATGATCTGAACCCAGATTTCCTGACTCCAAGTCCTGCCAAATTTATTTGATAATCCTTCCTCCACATCGGTGTTTCCCAAACCTCAGTGATTTGCATACCACCTTCAAGATTTTGCCATGTCTACATATTGTCTGTACGATAGTTTGCTCTGCCTTTATTTATTGTCTGTACAGTTTACTTCACATTTTCGTTTAACTTAATTCATTTTGATGTAAATGACACTAGATAACTGTATTTTTTAAATGTTTGTCCATGTGTACCTTATATAGCATAAAAATGCTGACACAGAGACCTGCCTACTTTGGAATTCTGACCATCTTGCCCTATGGCACCAGCCTTACCTTCCTAAACCCACTCATAACCCTCAGACTTGAACATGACTAACAGTCTACGGCCACACCACCCTGAACAAGCCTGATCTCATCTGAACACAACTAACAGAAGAAAGAAGAAGTTGCTTTCATGCTTCAGTCACTTTCAAGGCCTTCTGTGAGGCATCTCCCCCCTTGCTAGGCCTTGGAAAGGCCAAACAAGCCTTGGCATCAGGCTTCCCCTCAGTAACTGAGATAAGGAAAAGTATCATATTTGTGGTTGTGGCTGCTGGGTCTACCTGAGAGCCGGCAGTGGGAAGCTCTCCCCTCCACCAGGAGAGCTGGCAGTGGGCATTTGAACCACTTATACCTCTCGAAGACTGTCCACATCCTTCCTCTCTCCAACCCATCTTTCTTTCCATTCCCTCTGTACCCTCTCTAAGGCCTTTATCCACTCATGCCTGGGTCCTTGTAAGAGCATCCTAACTGGTGAACTGGTCCCAGTCTCCTGCCTCTCTCACCTTGTCCACACACCCCAGTTTTCTGTAAGCCACTTTGGGGTCACTCCCCTGCTTACAGCCTCTCAATGACCACTTCTCCCAGCCCTACCTCACCTACCACCTACTGTAGTTCAAAAGAACATAATTAAAACCCTGGTAAAGCAAGGAAAGAGAAGTCCCCATACTCTTCCTGCTCATACTTGGAGTGTAACACGCATCTGAGATCTCTTACCCTTCCTGCTTAATGGGGAAGCTCAACCTTAGCAATGATTCCAAGAAAGTAAGACTGTACTTAATGCACTTTTGTCAAAATGGATGGTGAAATGCCTCATATGTATCCAAGACAGACATTCAGCTGGTTTGTCCCAAAATGCCATATTTGTTGTTAAATCATTGAAATATGTCTCTACCGGTTGTTAAATAGACACTACTCTAATCCCCCAGGTCTCTTTCCACAGTGGACCTTGTCCCCTCATGTCCTTACATTCCTATAACTAAAGTACAGCAGAGTGCCCTCAGTACCTCACCCAAACTATGCCCAGCATCTATTCCAATAGGCCTGTACCTGTACCCAACAGGTTAAGTATTTTAAATATTATGGGCTGGATTATCTCCCCAAAATTCATAAGTTGAAGCCCTAACTCCCAGTACCTCAGAATGTGACTGTTTGGGGAGATACTAAATAATTTAATCATTATTGAAGTATAATTTAAAAGGTAATTAAAGTAAAATGGGGCCATGTAAGTGGGTCCTATTCCAATATGACTGGGGTTATTATAAGAAAAAGTGATTAAGTCACACACACACACACACACACACACACACACACACACACAGAGCAAAGAGCATGTGAAATACAGGGAGAAGATGGTTATCTACAAGCCAAGAGCAGAGGTCTTAGAAGAGAGCAATCCTGTTAACACCTTGATCTCAGACTTCTAGTCTAGGACCATGAGAAAATACATTTATTTTATTTAAGTCACCCAGTCTGTGACAGTCGGTTATGGCAGCCCTATTAGCAAATGAACATAATCACCCTTGATCACAATCACAACTGATGAGGTAAGAACTGAAACTTTGAAGCTGGATCAGAGGTGGAGAGGCCACCACTGATTTCCCAGGATGATTTATTATGCATATTCTAATGCAATATTCTCAATACAGAATTCTTACTACAGAATTTTTAGGAAGAACAAGGCTTTGAAGCCATAGATGTCTACAATATTGATCTTATAATCTAGGAATTATTTAGTGTTTCCATTTATCTATCTACCATAGCAGAAATAACAATTATGGATCTCCTCAATTTTACTAGACAATTTTATTAGACAGGATTTTTTTCTGTCTTCCTTTGTCCATATTCCTCCAATAACAGTTTATGAACATCATTTACCTTGCTAAACTTCCAAAAAAATTTTTTTATATTCTCCTTGTTGGGGCAGTTTCAGATGAGGATGTAGACAGGAATCACTTTTTGATAATGCTTAAAGATGTCACTTGTCTCAATTACCATTTTATTAGACTTTCAAACAAATCAATTCTTCTTACAAACAGAAAGGAAGATATTGAAGCAGGAGCCCTGGCATCAAGTGAACTTAGATCCAAGGGCTGCCTTTGCCTTCGGTCATCTGCTTGAGCCTAGATGTATCGCCTAACCTCTCCAGGTCTTAGTTTTATCACCTATAAAAAGATCCTTTGGTGTTCATTCAATACCTGTGTACTGAGCAAATCATGTGTTCCAAGGCTGTATGTGGGGCTAGAGATACAGTGGTGAACAAGACCTATAACCTTTCAAGGGAATAAACATCAAACAAATAATTATACAAGTGAGGATTTAATTGAAATTCACACAAATGTTATGAAGGACAAAGTAATGAAAAAGTGTTGGGTGTAGATGACATGGCAACTGATCTAACTGGATGGAGAACGATAGGGAGGACAGAGAACTCTTTCTAAAGGAAGCGACTTTTAAGATGAAATTTGAAGACTGGAGAAATTGGTCAGACAGGAGAGGTGGGAAAGGAAAGAAAGGTTGATAGCACAAGCAAAGACCTTTGCACAGAAAGAAATGTAGTGTATATAGATGAAATACTGAAAGAACAATGGTAGAGAAAGAGGGATTTCAGAGGACACTAAAGACATAGGCAGGGCTTCTGTGAAGGCTTTGCTAAAGAAATTTAGAGTTCATTCTAGGTCAATGGGAAGCCACTGGTGGGTTTTAATCTGGAACAAGACAAGAAGAAATTTAAATCTTGGAATCTCATATGCCTCATGACAACGTACGTACAGTGTTTTGCTATTAATTTATAGCAACTTCCGAGCTGTTTATTAGCATTCTCATTTATAGGTAAAGAGTGACTTACGCAAAGACTCCATAGATGCACTTTCTCCTGATCCGGAAAAAAGGAAAGTGAAAGGGAGGAAGGAAGGAAGGAAGGAAGGAAGGAAGGAAGGAAGGAAGGGAGGGAGGGAGGGAGGGAGGGAGGGAGGGAGGGAGGGAGGGAGGGAGGGAGGGAGGGAGGAAGGAAGGAAGGAAGGAGAGAAGGAAGGAGGGAAGGAAGGAAGGAAGGAAGGAAGGGGAAAGCTGTTCTAGGCAGCCAGAGCCAATATTTTTGTTCCTCATTTTACAGATAAAAGAAATTAACAGGTCACAGAGTTTAACAAACTTGCCCTAGGCCACAAAACTAGGAAGTGGAAGCTCTAGGTTTCCAACACAGGGAAAAAGTTGACAGGCTCTAGAAGAGAGGGAGAGGAAGGGCAAAAAAACAAAACAAAACAAAAAAAAAACAATTTTCCTAACTTTATTGAGTACCTACACTATGCTAAATGCTTTAACTATTCTAGTTAAACCTCAAAACAATCCAGAAAAGTGAGTATATGTATGCTTACTATCTAGGTGAGGAAACTGAGAAGGAAGAGATTAAATTATATGCCCATGCCAGGATTTGAACACAATGTCTTCTGAATCTTGTTTTAGTGAATTTGTCATTACATTGCATGCTCCTTTCAGAGCGAGGCAAAGGGCCCACGGTCACTAACCAAACTCTGAAAACTGCTTTCTTCATCGTGAATGGCAGGAGGAGGGGTGGTAGGTAATAAAAACATACCTTAAACTAACACTGAAGAAATCCCTTTTTCTTAAGGTTTGTCTGGGAAAAAGCAAGATATATTACAGAAGGAAAGCAAGGCCTTTGTCTACTTCCTTTACGATTTCTAATCCCAGCCTATTTGATTGGGGAATCTTCTCCAACTCAGACCCAAAAAGATAGATGATGGATAGATAGATAGATAGATAGATAGATAGATAGATATAGATAGATGGATAAATTTTAGAATCCTGCTGAGAACCCCATCTTACTTCTTTTAAAATCTTGTTTACTTTTTACTGTACTAGATGCTAGGCCTACAATTAAGAGCAGGGTATAGTTACAGTATGTGTAGCTGTGTGTTGAATGGTTTAAGTCACAGCCTGAGGACTCTGACTGCCTGGGTTCAGATGCCATTAAACCACTTTGGACACTGTGCCACCTTTCAGAACACTTATTTCACAGGGTGATTAGAAGAATTAAATGAAATAATATATCCTTAGCATAAAGTAAACATGGTTATTACAATGTTATCAAATACTGAATTTTATACTATTATTTTCTTTCTGTTTTTAGAAGCTATGGCTAAGGTAGGACTTTTAAAAATTAATTATATCAAGATCACAGCAGTCAATGTATTGCTCTGAAATCTGCAGGTGGAAATTAGTTGCAAATAAACTCTTGATCTTATCTTTGTAAGTTATTTGAATAATACTAAAATAAAAGTCCCAATGAGATTCCCTTAATGATATTTGAAATATATGCCCTGAACAACAGAACAAAATCATGGGAGTCTTTAGTGCTTTCGACCAGACATCTGCTTGCAAAATATCTTTTTTTTTTTTTCCTAAAGATTTTATTTATTTGAGGGCGAGAGAGTGAAAGAGAGACTAGGAGCAAAGGGGAGGGGTAGAGAGAGAAGCAGACTCCCCACTGAGCAGGGAGCCTGATGTGGGACTTGATTCCAGGACCCTGGAATCACGACCCAAGCGAAAGATAGATGCTTAAAAACTGAGCCATCCAGGCGCCCTGTTTGCAAAATTTCTAAAGCATCTTTACCTCTAGTTCTAATAACTATGGCCTGAATTTTAAAAAAAAAGATTTTATTTATTTGACAAAGAGTGAAAGAGAGAGAGCACAAGCAGGGGGAGCTGCAGAAGGAGAAGGAGAAGCAGACTCCCTGCTGAGCAGGAAGCCCAATGTGGGGCTCAATCCCAGGACTCCAGGATCATGACCTAAGCAAAAGGCAGACACTTAACCAACTGAGCCACCCAGGTGCCCCCAAATTGGCCTGAATTTTAACATACTTGAATTTATTGAAATATTAAGTGTTCAACCCTGCCTGTCCAATCCTTAGTATCTGTATTAGTTTTCTATGGCTGCTGTATCAAATTACTACAAATTTAGTGGCTTAAAACAACACAAATCTAGGTCAGAAGTCTGAAATGGGTCTTCCAGGGGAAAATGAAGGTGCTAGCAGGCCGAGCTCCCTTCTGGAGGGTCTGGGGAAAATCTGCTTCCTTGCCTTTTCCAGCTTCTAGAGCTGCCTGCTTTTTTTTTTTTTTTTTTTTTAGCTCATGGTCCCCTTCCTTTGTCTTCAAAGGCAGCAACAATGGGTCAAGCTCTTCTCACATCCCATCTTGGTCAGTTCAGGTGCTACAGTGAAATACTACAGACTGAGTGGCTTAACGATATATGTGTATTTTCTCAGAATTCTGGAGGCAGAGTAGCAGCAGGAATGGGCGAGAGCTCTTTTCTTAGCTTGCAGAAAACCACCTTCTCACTGTGTCCATACATGGTGGAGAGAGAGAGACCAAGCTCCTTGGTGTCTTTTCCTATAAGGACACTTATTCCATTATCAGGGTCCTACCCTCCTGACCTCATCTAAACGTACTTACCTCCCAAAGACCCCATCTGCAAATGTTACCACATTGGGGGGTAGAGTTCCAACATATAAATTTGGGGGGACCCACTTCAGTCCACAGTACACCCTAACACTCTGATGTCTTCTGCCCTTCTCTCCCACATTTAAGGAAGCTTGTGATTATAGTGGACTCACTTAGACAATCCAGATCATCTTCTTATTCTATGGTCAGCTGATGAACAACCTTAATTTCATCTGCAACCTTAATTTTCTCTTGACATGGAAGGTAACACATTCACAGTGTCTACCACACTATCATATCAACCATAAATTCATAGAATCTGGACAAGCCAAATAAACTCAAATTGGAAGAGAACATAAGGAGTCAAAATTCAGTATCCCAAGAGTGCCTTACATTCTTATGATTTTAAAGTCATGCTGCCTTTAAATTTAAAACTGAAATTGGCATAATTTAACCAAAGAGAAAGGTGCTAAATATATCATATGTACATTTATACTTATTTATATATATTTGCATAACATTTATTTGTGTTTATTCATTTGTGTAGTTGTAATGGTTAATTTTATGCCAGTTTGGCTGTTACAGTACTTAGTTCTTTGGTCAAACACGAGTCTAGAGGTTGAGGTGAAAGTATTTTTTTGGATGTTATTAACATTTAAATCAATAGACTTTGAGTAAAGCAAGTTATCTCCCTAATGTGGGTAAGACTCATACAAACAATTGAAGGCCTTAAAAGCAAAGACTGAGGTTCCCCAAGAAGGAGAGAGTTCTGTCTCCAGACTGTCTTCAGATTCAAGACTATAACACCAAATTTTACTGCAATTTCTAGCCTGCCAGCAAGACCTACAAATTTCACACTTGCCAGCCCCCACAAACTCATAAGTCAATTCCTTAAAATAAAGAGATAGATCATGGATAGAGAGATAGAGAGATAGATAGATAGATAGATAGATAGATACATACATACATACATACATACATACATAGATGCATAGATAGACACATAGATACATAGATAAGTTTACTAGTTGTTTTTCTAAAAAAAAAAAAAGATCAATGTTAAAGTTGAGAAGCACCTGATATTATCATATTAAAAATGAGTGAGGGAAACTCAAGGATAGAGGATATGTGCCTATAAGATCATTTCTTTTTCTTTTATAATCAGAGTTACAGTGATTTTGTTTAAGAGTAACAATAATTGAACTGTTCGCTTCCTAATGAAATCCTTGGTTTCATTCAGGAACCTGGTACAATGAGTATCTGGGCTAGAGAAGAAGAAGAAAGCAATAAAAATAAAATCTCAAACCTAAAATATGTAGAAGAATTCAATGGTTTCCTACATTAGAGTACAGATCAACCCCCTTCAATATTCCACAGAAGTTCCAGAGAGCGCAATTGTTAAAATCTTGCCTCAGGCTATTTGAAGAACCATTAGTGTCCCCAGCCTGTAAGACCAGGGGGCAGGCAAAGACCAGAAGAGTCACAGGTGAACCATTAGGCCCTATCTAAGGAAGTTCTAAGCAATCCTGCCATTAGAAACTCTGTTGTGTTGATGTGTTCTCAAATAACATTTTGTATCGCATAAGATTGGCCTTCTCAATTAGAGATGGTGAAAGAGAAAAGAAAACACGCTACCACCATTATTTTCAAGTTGTTGACAAAATAGGCATACTGCCTCGTGACTTGTCTTTGCCTAGTTACTTGTCATTTTAGTACATTGCCCTAACATTTGGTAAGGCTAGTACCCCAAAAGCATTCTTGCTGCTGGGTGAACAATACCCACCTCCACACCCAAGAAATAGTTTTGGACCTTGCTCTAGACTGAATGCTCATATGTCCCAAACTTCATATGCTGAAATCCTAACCTCCAGTGTGAAGGTGTTAGAAAGGGGGGCTTTGGGGAGCTGATCAGGTCCTGAGAGTGGAGCCCTCATGACTGGGATTAGTGCCCTTATGAAAGAGCTTGCAGAACATTCCCTCCACCCTTCTGCCTTGTGAAGACACAGAGACAAGACAGCCATCTACAAACCAGAAGGCCCATCCTCGCCCAACATTGAAACGGCCCGTGCTGTTCTCCTGAATGTCCCAGCTTCCAGAACTGTGTCAAATCAATGTTTGTTGTTATCAGCCACCCGGTTTATGGTATTCTCTTGCAGCAGCCCAAACTAAGACAGACCTAAACTAGGAGTTGGCAAACTTTTTGGTAAAGGGCCAGATAGTAAATATTTTAGGCTTTGTGGGCCACTCACCTCTATGGGTAGCACAAAAGTAATTGTGATACATGACAAAATGTCCCAGTGAAATTTTCTTTACGATGAAATTTAAATCTTAGGTAATTTTCACCTGCCATAAGGCATTATTCTTCCTTTGATTGTCTTAAACCATTTTAAAATGTTTTTAAAATCATTCTCATCTCATGGGCTGTACTAACACAGGCAGCAGGCTAGGTTTGGCCCAGAGAACACAGCTTGTTCATGCTTTCCATAAACCACAGATCTTGAGAACGATAAAACCAGTGAGTTATGTTTAGTGGAAAACATTCTCCCTGTGTGTAAGTATAGAAAACACAATTGTATGGTAATGCATATGGATTATTCTAATTATAGAAATAACTGGCTCTACCAGTTCAGATATTTGCCAATATTTAAGTTACAAACCGAAAGTGGCTTCATTCATTCATTCATTCATTCAGCAACTACTGAGTGCACATTATGCCCCAGACACTGCATGAGGTACAGGGTTAAAGAGGAAACATTCTCAAAAAATTCTTTTGCAATTACTTCATACACACTGCTTTAATCTGCTTGAGATGTTGGATTTTTTTTTTAAGTTAAAAATTTTCAATTTGTAGGAATGGTTGGCTTTTGTTTTTACTTATCCAACCCATGCCCGTCAATGATTAACAAGAAGAGATGGTGTCAGCCCAAGTCAAAGGTATTGTTGACTTAAGTAAAACAAAGAAGAGCTTTTAACGTGAATGACAGTGAACCTTCATATGAAATGAGATGAGAAGTTAGTACATGTTTTATCATGTGCTTCAGGGATGGTTTAATTAGAAATAACTATAAGCATTTCAGCTGGGGAAAGGATACTTTATATTACCTTCCCATTTCTAATAGCATGAAATTAATTTTTAGAACCAATGATTAAGGGTTAATTTCCACTCTTCAGGAAAATAATGGTCACAATGCATTAATCTTTTGCAAATCAGGAATTGTGGCATTGCAGTAACAAGCTGATTATCAAATTGTATTTACTGGCCGCCTCCTAATTACCTGTTTAAGAAAATGAGTCTGTTCTTTGTACCTGAGTGTGTTTGAATATGTTTGTAAAATTAGGTATGGCTTGACATTCATCACAGTCCTGTCTATAATAGTAAGAGATTAAAGACAGCTTAAATGTCCATCAGGAAAGGAATAAATAATGTATTATGATACAGCAATACAACGGAATATGGGCATTACAAAAGATTATTCTAGATAAACAGTCATCATTGGACAAAGATATCTACAATATAGTAAAGATATTTTTTTAAAAGCAGGTTACAAAACAGCATTTATAGTTTGGTCTCATTCAGGGAAGGTGAAACACAGTAGGATACTAAACAAAATTCTAAAAAAGATTATTTCTGGAGGATCACAATTTGGGTCATTTGATTTTTCCTGGATTCTTTTCATTTTCTCTGTTTGAATTTTTTTATGATGGGCGTGTACTGGGGATTTGTTTCATCCTTAACAAGTAGATACAGCTTTTTTGGTAATTGATAAAATTAAAAATCAGCAAGATTTTTATAATTAATAGGTCATATGATCTATGTTTAGTAAATGACCAGTTCAGTAGCAAAAATAAGTACGTGGACGTGTCAGGGACGGCAAGCTTTTGCTCACACAGTATGGATTTGTTACAGCTACTGAAATTTACCCTTAATGTGAACTTTTTGAGAAAGCTAATCCATTCCTACTATCCTGCTATCCTGCTTCAAGCAACACTGTTTCATTTGAAAACTTAGAAGAAACCCTTGCTTTCTTCTCCATGCCTATTGCTTTCTAGAAGCTCAGTATCCTACAGTTGGGAAGTTTAGAGATAAACTCATCCCACAGATGAAGGAACTGAGTCAGGAAGGTGACAAGACCTGCACAACGTCCCACAGCTATAGACTGTCAACATAACCTCTCTTGCTTTCTCGTTAATTACAAGAAGTTGTATACCATAAATATGTACAGCTCTGTAGGTCAATCATGCCTTGGTAAAGTATTCTTTATTTATTTATTTTTAAGATTTATTTATTTATTTTAGAGAGAGAGAGAGTGGGGGGAAGGGGCAGAGGGAGAGGGAGGGAAAGAGAGAGTCTTTTTTTTTTTTTTTTAAGATTTTATTTATTTATTTAACAGAGATAGAGACAGCCAGTGAGAGAGGGAACACAAGCAGGGGAGTGGGAGAGGAAGAAGCAGGCTCATAGCAGAGGAGCCTGATGTGGGGCTCGAACCCAGAACGCCGGGATCACGCCCTGAGCCGAAGGCAGACGCTTAACCGCTGTGCCACCCAGGCGCCCCGGGAGAGAGAGAGTCTTAAGCAGACTCCACGCTGAGTGCAGAACCCAACTCTGGGCTTGATCTCATGACCCTGAGATCATAACCTGAGTGGAAACTAAGAGTCCAACTTAACGTACCATGCCATCCAGGGGGCCCAATAAAAGTGGTCTTTAAAAAAAAAGGAAAGTTATCTCCATCTGACCATCAAACTTTCGCGGTCTCCCAGAACTCCCACATGAACCCCAACTAAGCCAGAGTTGGGATTTGTTAGCATTGTGGCCTCTGGGAGTTCCCAGAGCTCTGGGGTGGGCAAGGCTGTAAAGACAGGTGGTGGGAAGACCCAGGTATGCATCTGTGAAGCTGGCCTGCCAAAAATGGAAAGGGGACATGAGGTCTTAGAGGAGGATCTGGGACAAAGAAACATCTGTGTGTCATCCAGAATCCCAGGCCTGGAGTACATCTGCAGTGCTCACACTATACCTCCAAAGAGGAGTTCAGGTGTGGCATTCATGGCTTTCTATAACTAAAGGAGTAGATACGATACTACCATGTATGGAGAGGAGAGATCTTTAATTTAGGGTTTGGGTGAAGGAAAATATTCAGGAAAAAAAACCAATAGCTATCACTTATTGAGAACCTACTATGCACTTTAACCTTGGCTCTTCAACTGATGCTGAGTTGCCTCCCTGACAAATGGGTCAGAGTTGTGAGGGGCAGACTCTGACAGCACACGCAGGAGGGGATGGAGAAGAAAATGTCACAGGGAAGGTTATTCCTGTCAAGTGGGGCTCTGTAGTTTACAAAGACACGACAAGCCATTGGCTATGGTGTTTAGGACATTTTCGGTGTCCTTTCAGAGTGTCATGTTACCATGAAATCTGACCCTACTTGGCTACCTGAATTAATTAGTAGGACTGAACTGAGGGGATGTACAGTAAGTGTACTATTTTCTGGAAGTAAATGATTCATCTGTATGAGGTAACGAACATTTTCCAGGAAGACGAGTTGTGATTTAACAAACGCCTTCAGCTTGTCAGAGCACTTGTAATCATTCATTGACACATATTAACTCCTTTCTGTGGTGTGAGCCCGGCCTAGGGAGTCTCTACACCTGCTTTGTAAACCAGCCCCATTTCTTCTCCTCTCACACCGCATCCTCTCGCCTGATGCTGTTTCAGAGGGTCTGCAAAAGGCGCAGATGACATAGTCACTCCACAGGGGTGTGGTTCCAGCAAGTGTCCCTGCACATTACCTCTGAACACTTTTCATCATGCAGACCTTCATATTCATATGGAGTTGTAAACCTGTTACCATTATTCCCCACCAAGTGTTTTACTCACTCCCATTTTCCTGCTTTTCTCTTATCTATGAAATATCTAGGTTTCTAATGACATTCTACTGGACCATTCTTACAACTGTAACCTCTTCTATATCCATCCACAGGTCAGCGATTACACATTTTCCCAAAGTGCATTCCACTAACTTACTATCTTTGATGAGCGCTGTCCAATAGAAATAAAATACAAGCCACAGATGTAATTTAAAATTACCTAATTGCCACATTAAAAAAAAATTAAAAAGAAACAGGTAAAATAAATTCTTAGAATATTTTATTTAACACGATGTTTCTAAAATACTATCATTTCAACATTGGATTAATATTTAAAAATTGTTAAGGGTATATTTTACATTTTTGGTACTAAATTTTCAAAATTCAGTGTCTATTTTACACTTGCAGTCCATCTCAATTCAGACTAGTCACGTTTTGTGTGCTCAGTAGTCGCATGTGGCTAGAGGCCACCTTATCAGACAGCACAGATCTAGATCCTGAATGAAGAAATTAAATGAGATCCGAATTCTAGCCAAGCCTTCTATTAAGATCCTCTCCTTCCTCATCTCCTCCTACCCACCCACCACCACCACCACCACCACATCAATTTAGAAATATAGTTCTTTCTCAGGCCAATCTTCCCAATTAACTAGAAACTATGACTTCAGTATTTTTTTAAAGATTTATTTACTTATTTGAGAGAGAGTGTGTGTGTGCACGAGCGAGAGGGATAGAGGGAGAGAGAGATTCTTCAAGCAAACTCCCCACTGAGCACAGAGTCTGAGGCTGGGCTCAATTTCAGGACCCTGAGATCATGACCTGAGCCGAAGTCAAGAGTCAGCCACCTCACCAACTGAGCCCCCCAGGTGCCCCTGCCTTAGATATTTCTGTAGTCTCTCTCCCACATTCCACTCTCCTTTATCTGCAATCCCTTCATTTCATAAATGGGAAAACTGGTGCCCAGAGAGGCTGGCAACTGAACCAGGGTCACACAGTGCTCAGTATCTACATTCAGTCTTACTGGTGACCAGAGTGGAGCTCTTCTGATTTCCTTGAGCACACAGCCATTTCCCTGCCTCCTCTTTCTGCTTTAGGGCGCAGTCCCTCCAAGAAGGAAGAGTTGATTTTACCTTCTGGGACATAAAATTGAGAGGCCCAAACTAAACTAATCCTCTAAGCGCAATAGATGGATTTAGGTATTGCCCATGGGTAGCTCAGATCTGGCAACTTCTCTTTCAAGTTCTTAAAGGCAATAAACCCTCCCTCCAGAAGAGGAGGTTATTCACTAGGTGACTTTCTGACTGAGGGTTCTGCTGCATACATTCATTTATAGGCAGAAGACTGGAAGGCTTGATTCTAAAATGTTATTATGGTAATCTCTCTCTGTGCCACTAACAGTTGGTTATGGGTTATTTTGTGGTTTGGGATTTTCCTACAATAAATACACGCATTCTTTTTTGCAAAGAAATGATACGTGTTAATAATAAAGGAATATGCCTAGTACCTTTTATAAAGAAATAGTCTGACCATCCTGTCTTGGCTTAATTTTCCCAGATCTACAAATAAAAGACCTTTTTTTAAATAAAACCATTTCAGGCAATCATCTAAATATTTTCTAGAGGTAGAAATGCAGACATAATGCAGTTTGAGGCCCTACTGTATAAAAATCACTCATCAGTATAAAATGACTTAAGAGTAATTCAAGCCGAGCACCTAGAGTCTTCCACTCAGATTTCTGTCTGCAAAACATGACAACACTTGACCACTTCAGCAAAGCTAAGGGTAACGATTTCTTAACTTCTTCTCTCAGCCACCAAAGAAAAGAGGAAAAAAAAAAAAAAGAAGAAAGAAAACACAATAGGCTACAGCCAGCTCCTAATATTATACCACCAAAGAAATTATGCATTTAAAAAAAATCATTTTGTCTTAGGTAACTTTAAAGCATTTTCATTGATCATTTTCAACAGATAAAAAAGTAAGATTTCCACATGTATCGATCTCTCCTGAATGATTTATACTTAGGCTTTTAACATACAATGTGGAGGTGGAGAAAGAACAAAATCTTGTATTTTTCTGAGACTTTCATGTTTGCATTCCACACCACAAGAAAACAAAGCCTGCCTTTCCATAGGCAGATAGTATTCATAATCTGTAATTTTTTGGTTCAGATGCATGATTTGGTGCTAATTTGGTACAAAATGCACAGCTCTTTAGCCATGTGATTGTTTCAATTAAATCAAATTCCAGAACATTTTAGGTTCACTAGTAGAACTTGCAATATAAAAGAAATAAAGGAGTAAATGTTTTTGTAGTTAAGTTGAAAAGACTAAGTACACGCAATTTTTTCCTTAAGTAGGAACACATCTGTAGTTTGGAAGATGCAAAAAAGATATCACCCCCCCCCCCCCAGCAAAAAGCGCCTTACTAGCAATGGGATCAATACTTGGGTTTCTCAGTAAACCGGTATTTGGAAATGTAGATTTTGCTCTTTCTGTCTCTGGGGTGTGGGATACTGAAAGCTTTGCAAGTAAACTCAAGAACTAAATGTTCTTGAAAAGAACCCTTCAGGATCACCCAGTCCAATCTCTTTCTTCACTTCAGAGGGAATAGCAAACCTTTTGATTGTGGCACAAAATCCTTGCGACTATGGCAGTATTCTCCAGTGGGTTAGCTGATGGAACCCCTGGAAGTCAATGTTTTTTGGTGGAAACCTATTAAAATGCTGACATATTTATGTCTGCCCCAGGAACCAGAAGTTTTACTAGAAGAAAATATGATTCTATTCCATATACATGTGTTATATTCAACTACAACTATGTCCGGGGGGGGAAATGTGGTTAAACATAATGCATTATTTTGGAGATATTCTGTTAACATGGGTACGTTACCTACTCATCTGGTCTCCTGCGCTCATCGGCAAGTGGTGTAAGATGGCAGAAGCTTAAGAAAAATTTGGAGACGGTGAACTCATATGTAGAAATTCAAAGTTCATTGTCTTCTTTTCTAAAATTGAGACCATACAAATGTCAAATCATGTTGCACACCAGCAATTAATATAATATGTCAGTTATATCTCAATAAAAGAAAAATGATGACACCGACATCATTTTATGTCTGCCAGGGCCTATCTTCCGTGCGCCTGGGGGGAGCCTAGTTTAGTTTTGGTTTTTGGTTTTGGGTATTGTTGTTCTTTTTCTTTTTTTTTTCTTCTTTCTTTCTTTCTTTCTTTTTTTTTTTTAGAATTCTAAGTTGGTTCTTATTTGGTGGAGCAGAGATAGGACATTTGAATGACTATTTTTGTATTGTTTCCAACCCACTGTGCTAAAATCATGTGGTTGCTGCGTGTACCTTATGTTCCTTTAAAAGACAGTTTTAAATGAAAGTGTTTTGAGACTGTAAGCCTTCTTTTAGTGTTTTTGGGCAATTACCACAATCAAAACTAATTTTGAAAAGTACTCGATTAAAAAGCAATTGAATGTGGGAAGTGACTATTAAAAAAATTATTGAGTGGACATGATGACTCGTCTTGATTTCAGAAGTGAGGTGCTCTGTGTGGAGAACTGTCATGATATAATTCTGAGTGGGAAAAAAAAAGCTGCAGATTTCATTTCATATATAAAATAAAGAAAAAGAAAAACAGAGAGGTCTGGAATAAAATAGAAGTTTACTCCAGGTGGTAAGGGAAGAACTTTCAGTTTTTATTTTATAGACTTCCAGATTATTTAACCTTTTTTTCCCCAATAAATATGTACAACTTTTCCCTTTATAACCAGCAAACTTTAAGAATAATTTTGTTCAATTCTGTTGATCAGGCAAATTAACCACAAGATTGGTAAAACGGTAAATTTTCAAAAAAATTAAATGCCACATAAAACTTTGTTTGCAAATAGACAATTGTACCAACTCAGTAGAGTGAATCTCTGAAAAGCTGTGGCTTGGTATTCTACTGGAGTCTAATGGATTAGGTTCCCTACACAGTTGAACCTTAATTGTTTCTCACATGGTAGGTCCTCAATAAATATTTATGAGATTGAACATGGAGTTGTCCTTTTTTTAAATCTACAAAAATAGTAATTTTGTATGTTCAACCTAATTGCAGCTGCTCAGTGAATCAATGACGATGGTGAAATGCACGAGTGAGCATGACAGCTTGGGACAGTGATGACTATGGACCTGAAAGGCAGGCCCTAAAATATCAAAGGTCTCAACTAAAAGAAGGTACAAGTTTGCGAACAAGCCAGGGGCCTCTTAAAACTCAATTTAGTGGGTCAATCCCCCACTAAACTCCCTAGTTTTCAAATCTATAAAGGCATAGATTTTCAAAGTCTCTATTAGCTAAAGGATTCTAAATCTAGACCGAATAACTGGTAACAACAAAAAGAGTGTTGGTTAGGTATATTTTCTTTCTTTTTCTCCTGAGGAACAGATAAGAGGATCTAAGCTAAATATGTCATATTCGAAATTTTTATTTAAAATGTGAACCAGAGGGGCGCGTAGGTGGCTCAGTCCGTTAGGCATCTGCCTTCAGATCAGGTCATGATCTCAGGGTCCTGGGATCGAGCCCCATATTGGGCTCCCTGCTCAGGGGAGAGTCTGCTTCTCCCTCTCCCACTGCCCCTCCCCCCCTCATGCGAGTGCACACGCTCTTTCTCTCTATATCAAATAAATAAAATCTTTTAAAAAAAATGTGAACCAGAAAATAAGTTCTAAAAGAACAGATACATTTTCAAGGCAAGTTGTGAATTCTCTTCCTGCCCCCCTTTGAAAGTAAGGCAGCAGTGATTTTGTGTGGCATGACTTGGGTCCAGTTCTGCTTGGAAGCAGGTGGAACAGAGCACTGTTACTCTGAGGTCGTGGCTACATTATGTGATAAGAAGGTTCAAGTGCATCCAGGCTGATTTTTCCCTCTGACACCCAGCATTTTTCAGAGAGTCATTGCAATTTTCACAAGCTTGAACCAGCCTCCATGTAACTATTTTCCTTATAATTACTCATAATTAAAACTGGAAAAAACAGTGGCAATGTGACCTCTCAGAGGCATTATGCAATTGGGCAGGGGTATTTGGGAAACTAAAAAATGCTTGAGTTTCTACCATTTCTAGTACCTAAATATAGTTGCAGGAAGAAAATGTATGAAGTGAACACAGAGGATATTCTAGTCCTGGTTTATTGATATAACATTAGGTTGACCTCTACAATAATACTTATTAGAAATGTCATAATAATAATCATAGACGTAATAACTGTTTGCAGTTATAATGACTGGTTGGACCAATGCATCCTCCAGGCAAACAAAGCTTTTGGAACAACATGATCCTGCCCACAAGCTGATACCACATGAATTTGTACATGTTCAATTGTTCAAATGGTTTGGGAACTTGGTTTTTAAAAAGGGCAATTTCAGGATCTAAAATTGTTTCCCTCCATTAAAAACAAAAAATGTGTTTGACAAAACCAGCTAGAGAGTTACCCATTAATTCATGTAGCAAGTACTTCTTTAAACATCTCCTGGGTGCCTGGTACGGTGCTTGGCACAGGACACAGAAGAGGAAAAACAAACATGCTTGGATGACTATTTATACCAACTCGCACCAAAACACATTTATTAACGTGACACATCACCCTTGGGGGGAGATATCATACTCTCAAATGTGATTTTCTGATTTAGCCTCTGCTTTAGCAGAAGGTACAGTTCTGTATACACCCAAATTTGGAATTTCTTCAATATGAGTATAAAGAAAATACACGTGTATTTTGGCCTTTGAGAGAGAAGTGTTGTTATAATGGTAATGATAATATCTACTGTTTATCAAAGGCCCTAACTGGGCCTGTGTTTAACATTAACTCTAACCTTCAAAACAACCCTAAAAGTAGGTGATTTTTCCATTTTACAGATGATTGATGTTGAGAAGCCCCTCCCAGGATCAGACTTATGATATTCGGAATGATTTGCAGTTCCAAAGCCTCAGTCGCAGCCTATTCAAGAAGACAGGTTAACAGTGACCATTTACTACATATTTACTTTGTCCTCACACTATTCCAGGCCCCTTCTATGGATTGTTCTAATTCTCACCATAACCCTGCCGGAGAGATCATCATGCCCCCACATTACAGATGCAGAAACTGAGGCTCACAGAGGCTGAGTAATGTGCCCCCAAATCACACATCCAGTTAACTAACGGCCACCCACCGAGCAGGGTTAGCAACCTGGGGCTGTCTGACCCTCAAACACTTACTCTCTCCTCTCTAAAATACCCCCATCCTCCACTGACAGCCACTCTTTCAGGCCTTGCTCCACGCTCTCTCCCCTCTGCCTAGAATGGCCTCCCCTGCCTCACTCCTACTCAGTCTTCAAGGTCAAGTGCAGATATTATTTCTCCAGTGCCAACCACCTTGGGCAAAATTTGTAATCATAGCACATGGGGGTTTTTTTGGTTTTGTTTTGTTTGTTTTTTGCTGCTAGTCTAGCACTTATCACATAGTATTGTAATTATTTGTATGTATTTCTCTCCCAGGGAGGTTAAGAAGACCTTGAGAGCAAAAATTGTTTCTTATACACTCCTGAGTTCCCAACACATGCTACACGGCTTGGCACGTAGGGTGAGACTCCAAGTTAATCGGTGGCAGACCTAATACCTCGTGCCAGCATGCTGTAAATTCAAAGGACCTCTAAAAAAGTGACAAAACCAATCCTCCAGTCTCTTTTTGGGAGCCACAGTTTTTGACTGTTTTATTTGCCTGTCCGTTTTAAAGACCCTCAGAAGAGTGAATGCTCACGCCTCTCTGCTGCCTCTATTTGTGAATCTTCTAACAGGTCATTCTAGCCTCATTCCTCATCTTTCTGTCCTCGGAGAAAATTCTGCCTTCTCATAGTGCAGAAAACACAAAACGAAACTTTCACAAAACCTGCCTTCATTTTTGCCTGTTGCCTGGTTAACTAAGTTGGACGTGCCACACAATTCTCCCCTGGATGATCACCACAGAGACAGATGTTTTTTGTGCCAGTGAGAAATGTGGGGACCACAAGGGAGTAAGAATACTGGTGCTAAAGGAAAGAGCCCACTGCAACATGGTGCGGAGCTTAGCCCCTCAAACAGCACAGATGCGCGCGCCCTGACCTGTATCTCCAAACCAATTACCAAGGCTTTATTTTCCTGTAAGGAGGTAAGTAAATGCCTGTTCGACAGATTGGAAAAACTAAGATAGAGAAAGAGTGAATTCTTTGGCCCAAACCTTATTATGCTGGGGTTTAATCCAAAAGCTCTCACCTTCCAGCCTGCACTTGAACCCAAGAGCAAATTTGCAGAAAATGGATGGTAGCTGTATTTTCTTGACTAAGATAATCAGGTCATCCCTTTAAATAACTCCTTTCTGCTTCAGAAGTGATATTAATATACAATCACCCTGAATGTTTATATGCAAAACAGGCAAAAAGATCTGGCTTTTTTGTGTCTTTGGTTTTTTAAGTCTCTCCTGAATAGGGATATTCACAGATAATTGGCAGCACTGTCTGGACAAAGAGTTACAGCTTTGTGGTGTAAAAAACGTAGCCTGCATGTCCAAATTAGCTCAAGAAATTTCCCATTTCTGAGAGGGCGGGCTGGCTGCCAGCTCTTTAAGACAGAAAAACACACCCTCAGAACATGAATCATTACCTAGCACATAAAGTGAGCTCACACGCACGCGCGCACACACACACACACACACAGACATTTTAAATAATTGCTCAAGACTTTACAAAATATGCCTTCACCACGGTACACATGTTATCAACCAAGATCAGGTTGTCCCCTTTTTCATCCACCCTGTCAGAAAGAGTAAGCTATTTGCCAAAAGCATTGCTCCAGGAAAAGGCTCAAGGCGTCCTGTAAACAGGGGTGCCAAGCAGACAGAACGGATGAGTCAGAACTGATTTCAGAGTACACACGTGTAGGTTGAACTTAGTGCCTGCAGCTCGTTGTCAGCCCTGTTTTAAAAACAGATTTGTTGACCTTTATGCCTATAACTACTTCTCTTCTAACTCCCAACCCTGAAAGGCAACCTTCTTCGAGAAAGATCTAATCGAAGCATTTAGCATAGATGCACTAGGATGACCATTCTCTGGAAACGGGCGTTGCAAGTTTGGAAAAAAGACAGTAGTGAGGTCGCCCAGCTGCAACACAACACAAAGGCAGAGAGACAAGGTGACCTGCCCCAACTGAGAGTGAGCATTTGGGTGGCTCCCATCCATGTCATAAATGAGTGCAATGGGTGTCAATCATTTTTATTGTAAATACTCTCAAAAGTACTGAGACATTATGAGATGAATAGTTTACAGTTGAAAAGAGACCAAAATAGTTCCAAAATCTAAAGGCAAAGGAATCCAGATGTCTCAGTACGCTGCCTTAAAAAGCGAGTTTAAAGCACACAATATTTTTTTAAAACATACAAGAATAATTGATTGATGTGTTTCTTAACTGCCTTGAGACAACAGATTCCTCAGAGCAATCAGTCATATTTATTTCTCTACGTTAGCTAGAAAGTCAAAGAGAGCTACCGCGTTGGAAGCAGGACTGTTTTTCCCTTTATAAAAATTTCTGATTTCATCATAGATGTTATGGTAACCCTGTCCAACGGTCTGGGAGTTTAATCCATCATATTTTTAGAAGTTAATTTAATAGGGTAGAACCTCAACTTTCAATTTTCCTTTCTTTTAATATTGGAAGAATATTTGTCCATTTTACACTAATTAAAAAAAAATTTTTTTTTTAAGAAAGGCTTTTTGGAAAGAACATTTTATATACCTTTTTCAGGGTAATTATACTTCTTTTTTCTTTTTAACTGAAGTATAGCTGACATATTATATTAGTTTCAGGCATACAACATAAGTGATTCCACAATTATTATGAAATGGTAACCACAATAATTGTACTTTTCAATAAAAACCAATCCAAAAGAAGTAAATGCAAACAAAGAATTAAAAAGTAGATACCTTCAGTATTTGAAAAGCAACTTTTTTCTTGTATGGTTTAACAGTGAACTCAGAATGCACTTAAACTGGCAATTTAAATGATCTATAAGTGTCTTGCCTCGATGGTGAAAAGTCCTGGGATAAAATACAATGAGAATGGGTGATATTAAAAGCTGTGGTTCACACTTACATACACTGCAACATCACTGAAATTGTGGGTAATGAGGACATTGTTTCCTTAGGGTAGCTCTTAGAAGCTTGAGGGGTGTCTGGGTGGCTCAGTGGGTTAAGCATCTGCCTTCATCTCAGGTCATGATCCCAGGGTCCTGTGACTAAGCTCCATGTTGGGCTCCATGCTCAGCGGGGAGTTTGTTTCTCTCTCTCTCTCCCTCTGCCCCCCTTCCACTCCTGTTCACTCTCTTTCTCTCTCAAATAAATAAATAAAATCTTCAAAAAAAAAAAAAAGAACCTTCTTAATGCTGGGTTTTTTGTAGAGGGGTAGATATTTTCTTTTGTTTGGTTGGTTTTTTGGCTGGTGATGGTAGTGGTGGTTGTTTATGAGTATTGCTATTTATTATTACAAACACCTTTAAATTGCAATGAAGTCAGCAAAGATAAAAGGCCAACTTGCGACTATAAACTCTCGTGGTCACAGTCCTCAAGAACTGTACAAAAAGATGTTACTGAAACAAAAACCCCTTCACTCATTATTCCTATCCTTTTCAAAGTTCTCAAAGTTGCATGAAAAATTACACAGAAAAAAGAAAGGATTTTGACATTTTATTGAATGCATAAAATAATTTTCATAAATTATCAATGCAAAATAACTCCTTCCAAAATTAGAACTCCTCAAACTAAGTTAACTCAGCCAACAAATTTATTTGTTTATAATCTGGGTGCCCACTCACATAGATGTTTTCAAATATAAAAATGTAAACAGAATGTGATGGTTTTCCTTGGTTATGAAATTAGTAAGTATACATTACTTAACAATGAAAAATAAAGAACAGAAAACAATACTTCTACAGTTTATTTTGGTTCTTGTTTCCAAATAAGATGTTTATCATTTGGAGATTTTCTTATTAACTTCCTGTGACTGTGGAAGAGAATTTAGCTGGAGTTGGTGTATAAAATACGTCACATGTCAGAAAGGACATAAAGCGTAGATGTATCTGAAACAAACATCCCCTGGCCGGGCTACTCAGAGCAAGTAGAGCAGTGCCAGCCCCCGAAGTTCCAGAACCTGCATGCCTTTCTGAGTCATAACTCACTCCCTTTCCTTCAATGTAACTCCTGACTTCTGTGATATTCATTTCCTTGCTTTTCTTTATACTTTTTGCCATCCAAGAATGCATCACTCAACATTACAGTTTTGACTGTTTTTGAATTTTATGTAAATGGAATCATGCAGTAGATACTCTTCTGTATCAGATTTTTCTAGCTCAATATTATATTTATAAGATTCATTCATAGTATAGCATTCAGTTGTAGCTCATGTCCATAGCTATGCAGTATTCCACTGTATATACCCCAATTTATTAACCCATTCTCCTGTAGATGGACATTTCCGTTCTTGCTCTGTTTAGACTTATAAATAAAGCATAGGTTATAAGCTTTCTTATACATGTCTCCTGTTACACATGCACACATATTTCCATTGGATATATGCCTAAGAGAGAAATTGCTAGGTCACGAGGGACGGTATCTTTAATTTTAGTAAATAAAGTCAACTGCTTTCCAAATTGGTTGAACTAGTTTCCATTCCCACCAGCAGTTGGATGAGAGTTCCAGGTGCTCAATATCCCTGGAAATCCTTGCTATTTTGTCTAAATTTTTAACTTCAGCCGTTCTGATGGATGTGTAGCAGCATCTCCTTGCAGTTTTAATTTGCGTTTCTCTGAGGACCAATGAGATTGAACACCTTCTGTTATATTTATTGACCAATTATACATATCCTGTTTTAAAGTGGCTTTTGAGTCTATTCGCCCATTTTTCTTTTGAACTGCATTTTCTTATTGTCATCGGAGTTCTTCACATATTCTGGATATAGATACTTCATTAATTATGTGCGCTCCAAATAGCTCCGTATCTGTGACCCGCTTTTTTACTATTTTAAGTATTTTTAATATTCTTAATTTTACTGTGGTCAAGTTCATCAATCCTTACCTTGAAGATCGGTGCATCTTCATGTTCAATATGTTTAAAAATCACTCCTTCCTATTGAGATCATGAATTTATTCTCTTAGATTATCTTCTAAAGCCTTATTGTTTTGCCTTTCATAGTTAAAGCATCTACAGTTTACTTAGAATTGATATTTTTGTTGATGATGTGAGCGGGCTGAGTTGTTGGGTTTTTCCACGTAGCTAGTTCTCTAACCCAATGCTCTGCTGTGTCCTTTTTGTCATCACTATGTCATTTTTCATCAATTTTCAACAGATTCTCTTGACTTCTCACTTTGTAAAATGAGGGTGTTTGTACCCTTACCAACGCCTCCTCCTCTCCTGCCCACCTTTCATCTCCCAACACCTGTCCCCTGAGCTCTACTTGAACATCATCAAAGCCAGAGTGTTCGTGTCTGCTCTTAATCATGATTAACTCTTCCATGCTTTGTGCACAGATTTATTTTAAAAGTTGATAACCAATGTACAAATTTTACATTATTATGACTATTCATCACATTACATCATAAAGTCAGAAGATGCGAATAACTACATTCCTTGCCTATATTTCTGATGTCAAAATCCTTATGCCACCCAGAGAAAAATGCACTAGCATCAAGGTGAAATACAGTCTCCTCTCTCACATTTTGCCAATCACTGAAAAATAATTAGGTGTTAAATTGTTTTGTATTTGGAACACAACATCCTGGTAAAGTGTTTCGATCTACCCGGAATTTCCGGTTATTCTTTTTTACCTTGTTAAGATCAGATTCACAGGCTTTCCCACCATGCAGTTCTTTGCAACTTCTTATTAACAGCATCTATTATCTGAAATAAATTTCAGTCTTTTCCTTGAAAATATTTTTCAACAGGCCTGCCTATCTCTGTTGTAAATTACACTGATTTCCTCCTTTGTTCTACTATATAATTGTCATCCTTGGATGCTGTTTCATTATTCCCCTAAACAAGTTCTGTTTGTGTATCCCTGAGAAGAGGCAGAAGAGCTGCAAGGTTACAGGAACACAGCCCACCTAAGGCTCACTTGTGACATCAATTGCAAGTTTGAGGGGTTCTACAAACCAGACTCAGGTTTGAGAATTCACTAGAAGAACTCACAGAACTAAACTGAAAGTGATTATACTCATGGTTAAGAGTTATTGCAAAGAAAGAATAGAGATCACAGTCAGCCAAGGGATGAAGTATATAAAGCAGAGTCTGCCTCTCCCCATAGAGTCAGGACACATTATTTTTCCAGCATTGACTTGTGATGATAATAAGCAGAGACTTTTGCCAATCAGGGAAGCCCAGCAAAGCCGTGGTATTCAGAGTTTTTATGGAAGCTCCATTACATAGGCATGACTGATTGTCCCCATGCCTCATTTTAGTTTCCAGTCTCCAGTGACCCAAAGCCCCTCAGGCAAAGACACTCCTAAGAGGTCTGGTACTGCAGGAGCTTACGGCTCATTTCCCAGAACCTAGAGGCCAAGGCCAGACCTCTTGTGGCACGAGATTAAGTTCTTTACTACACAATCCCACATCTTCCTTTTTCTTGGTTTTCACCCTCTTTTTACTGGTGTACATCCTCAAGTGAAGGTGCATGGGTGTATAAATCTTAGTGATCTGACATTTCACAAAACCCATAAATATGGGCCTTTCTTCAATTACCCGACTTGGTTCTAATGGACACTGTGAATTTGAAAATCTCCCTTTCGCTCTGGAGATGTTATTTCTTTAACAGTGTCTTTCCCTCTACCATGACTGCTGTGTGTTTCCAGAACACCTACTCCTTGGCTGTTGGACATCTTGGACTAATGCTCCAGTTCTGAGTCCAAAGCTCCTCAAGGCAACTTGGTGACGTCTATCCTTGCAGTTCCCTTCTCTGATATTCTAGAGTGCTGTTTCCTCCTCTTTGCTCCACTTATAAACCTCTGAAAGCATCTGTTTTCCCTCTTCTCCTCTGCTCATGACTACCTACAATTCTCTCCATTTGTGGGCTCTGCATATTTTTTATTCTTCTAATACTATTTTAAATTAGTCTTGTGAACGAGAAAGAAATAAGTGTGCTCACCTTGATATCTTGAACTTGAAGCTACCCTTATGAATTTGAAAGGTTTTAAAGACAAGTGGCTTTTATTGTCACCGTATGTTTCCCATCACTACATCAGTGGCACGAGACCCAGCAGTAAATGCATTTCCTGAGTCTCGATTACATAATTCAGGACAAGAGCATCTTAGGAGAATTACAGACACAGAGCCTTCTATGACACTCCTTCCTTTGCCAAATGACATACACAAGGTATCAAGTTATGACATATCAAAAGGAAAAAAATTATTTCAGTGACTTTATTTTTAAAATATATCTCCAAAGCTGTTCTTTTCTGAAGAGAAACAATAGAAATAAAGTATAAACTCTTGCCAGGTTCCAGATGGCAGTGATGGTATAGAAGAAAGAACACTGGCTTTGGCATCAGAAGACCTGGGTTTGATGCCTAGCTCTGCTTTTGTTGTCCCCATAACTTGATTAAGTTACTAAACTTGTCTGAGTCATAAGTTTCTCATCTATAAGCAGAAAGAAAACACGTGTCTCACCACTGTCATGAGACTGAAAAGAAATAACAGTCATGAAAGAACATTCTAGATTGCAAAGTAAATAGAAAATGAAATACATTCTCCAAATGATTACATTCTGCAGGGGAGGTTTGTGAATTCTTCGGGGGGGGGGGTTGAGGGGGGGAAGCTTCATCCTTACATCTTGTGACCATCTTTCTCCAGACAAGGATAAGGAAAAAAAAAAATCACACAAAATCACCTGAATTTCCCAAGGCTTCCACCAGATAGATAAACATAATCATAGAACCTCAAAAAAGGTATATAAGACAAGTTCCTAATTCTGAGTTTATTCACTTATCCTCACCCTCAGCAAATAAACATTCAATGCCAATAATATTTAAAGCACTTTAAAGAATTAAAAAACATCAATTAAACCTGGTCCTTTCACTCGGTAAGCTCCTGTTTGGAGATCACACAGGTACCCATATACCCACAACGTGCTCTTGGCTATAACCAGTGACATCAGTTGGCCTAATGCCAACTAATGAGAACCAGTACTCAGTTGAGTCTTTGAAGGAGCAGGGTTTCAGTTGCCTAAGATAAGTGGAAGGGCATTCCTAGAAAAGGCATCTGCCTTCAGGAAGGTTACAGATATGTAAAGTAAGGCTTTGTTCCAGGAATTGTGGAAAGGCTGGGCTGCCTGAAAAGAGGTTCTACACAGCAGATGTGGGGAAAGGCCACAAGAGAGAGGGCCTCTTACAACAGACTGATTGATGCATGTGGGCTTTATTCCATGGGCAAGACATAGTCTTTGAAGGTTTTCATTATCGAGAGGGGTACATAATAAAATAGGTAAAATAATAAAATTTGATCCCCACCACAATTCTATGGCAGTAGTGTTAGTACTATTTATCAATAGAAAAGCGCTAAACCAGACCTAGAGTCCAGTCAGCTGGAAGTCTATTTCTACTGTAGGAAGACTGGTATGTTGCAGATGTGCACAAAATACACTAAAGACAGGGGCACCTGGGTGGCTCAGTTGGTTAAGTGTACGACTCTTGATTTCAGCTCAGGTCATCATCTCAGGGTTGTGAGATTGAGCCCCACATCGGGCTCTGCGCTCAGCAGGGAGTCTCCTTGAGATTCTCTCTCTGCCCCTTCTCTCCCCCTCAAATAAATGAATAAAAATAAAATCTTAAAAAAAAAATACACTAAAGGGACGCCTGGGTGGCTCATAAGCATCTGCCTTTGGCTCAGGTCATCATCTCGGGGTCCTGGGATTAAGCCCTGCACTGGGCTCCCTGCTCAGTGGGGAGTCTGCTTCTCCCTCTCCTTTTGCCCCTCCCCCTGCTCGAGCACTCTCTCTCTCTCTCATAAATAAATAAAATTTAAAAAAATACGCTAAAGAGAGATTCTGAAGGCAGTAGAGCAGCTCCTAGAGAAAACAGATTGGTGAACAAAGTTGGAGTTCAGGAGCCAATGTTTAGCAAAGTAATTAAAAACAAATGAACAGGCTTCTCTTCCAGCAAGTTTGACTCTGCCATGAAGGCAGGAGCAACAGGATTGATGATGTGGATGATCTCATATTTCTTCAAAGTCCCCCCAGAGTACTGAGCCCACAGTGCTAGGCACACGGTGTTGCCAAATAGGTGGCCGATGCATTCAATCCCCTTCAGCCAGTCTTGCCAAAGGCAGTGAGAATCTTCGGCCCTATGGCATTCTAAACTGTACTCAATACTCTCAATTGCCTAGCACAAACCCAAGATCACATCACTCCAACAGAATGAAATTGGATGCCTCTCTCAACATGACAAAGATATGTTTGTTTAAATGACAACTGTAGGATTCCCCCAAGGACATGTAAGCCATGTGAAAACTCTGAGCACAGAGCTCACAGCTGTCTATTTCAACAGTCAACAGTGGACAACTGGTAAGAATCCAAACAATTTTTTATTGTTTAAGTCTTAGGTGCTGTTGTTTTTCTAACAGCTTCCCTGTGAATGATGCACATGTGATCTCTCAAAATAAGGGTTCTTCAGGAAAGACCTTGCCTATGTTAACAACGACTTGCATTTGATTTAACTTCTCTAACACTGAAATATAAAGTGATTAAGAGAAAAAATTGCTGAACATCATATTACCTTTCAAGGTTATTTTCTAAAATAGTTAAAACATGAAACTCCACCTTTCTTTTAGGGCCCCCTCCAGGTTCTGTCTTGGGGTAAGCTGAGCCTCCATAAGACTCCAGCTGACTCACTCACCAAGATCATACCCTCTTCTTCCAGATTCCTAAGGAATATAGATAGAAGTGAAGAGGCAGAGAATGAACATCCCTCACCCTAATTCCCTCAAATGGTAGTTTTCTTTTTGCATTGTTGTTTTCTGGTGTTTGTTTGCTATTTTTTCACTTAGGAGATCCCATCTTTACAAGAAATATTTTGTGGAAGTCCACAGTCTGAAAGTGCTAAATGTGGGGTCATAATTGAAGGAGACAGGAGACGAGGTAGGGGAGACCCAGAGGCCTCATCATTTGCCCTCCCTCGTGCTCTCAGTCTTTTGCTGGACACAGAATAAAACTATTGACCTTGAAGATTTCTGAAGTACTTTGAATGTGATTCATGATCTTCAGGATATCAAAGCATAAAAAACACTGAGTTAGACCAGGCTCCTGGGTGTGAATAATAGAGCAGCCTATTTGACTGCCTCACTCAATCATCAGTCCACAATTATTCACCGCATATCTAGGAGATGCCAGATGCTGTTGGAAGTGCCAGGGGTATAGCAGTAAACAAGAAAGACTAATTTCCTGCTTTCATGGAGTTTCCATAATAACAAGGGAAGACACAATAAAGACATAAAGAAATAAATATACATATAATTTTGATATGATAAGAAAATGGATATGAGGAAAAGCAAGATAGGATAAGGAAATAGTAAAAGGGTGTATATATATGTGTGTGTGTGTGTGTGTGTGTGTGTGTGTGTGCATTCACACATGCTCTCATGTTCTGGGTCACAGAAGGCCTCCCTCGTGGGGGTGACTTTTAATCAGGGAGTAAATAAAGTGAGATGTCTGGGACAAGAACCATTCAGACAGAAGAAACAGTAGGTGGAAAGGCACTGAGGCAAGCACGTGCTCAGAGTGTTTGAGGAAGAACAAGGAAGCCAGACCAGCAGGAACAGTAATGAGAGTGAGAGCAGGAGAAGACGAGGTCAGGAGACGCCCGCTCCTCTGGGGACAAGGCCAGCTACGAGGCCAGCTCACTCTTCACTTTGCTCCGCAGGGGCCAGCTGCCAGTTGGAGATGAGATAGATGTTCAATAAATATATGTGGGAGAGAATCAGAAAGTCCATTGTTTTAGTAAAAAGAACACATTTAAGGGTCTATCTGATTTCTTCATTCTTCCATCAGAAAGTCTGAGGTGGCAAATTTTGTAATGTTTTTGTTTGACACGAGTTCAGAACATCCTGCCTTTACGCAGAGCATCGTTGCCCTCCCTAGTGACCCCGGCCTTGGGGACAAAGTGTCCCCAGTGTTTTCAGGGCCACATCTCTTACCACATCCCCTAAAGTCTGTTTCTGATGTTCTCGTTACTCAGATTACATAGTTTGGCATGTTCCAAGGAAAGTGGTGACTGGCAAAGGAGAAATGTTGTTAATAGATTAGATTCCTTGATGCATAAAAACCGCTTTTTGTTTTCAATCAGAAAAGAAACAAATTGTTGCAAAACTGATGGCCTCCCACTATACCCCTGAGCTTGTGTCAAGAACAGTTTTGGTCAACGATGTCACTCACTCAGCCACTTGGTGCTGTGTGAAGCACAATTCCAGAGCTAAACTGGTGTTAAGAGGTGAAAATTGGCTGACTCTTTTATTTGTATTTCTGGGAGCAGGCCATTTTTAGCATAATTTCTTAGGTGAAGCAATTTTCAAATGAGGTAGCTTTTATGACAGGCTTTATAAAATCTTACCAAATAGGCCTATGTCTTATGTTTCTTTTTGTAAGGATGGCCAGAGTCCCATCGTTCCCTCTCTTGGCACCTACCATCTGCCAAGAAACATGACTGATTCCTGGTTTTCTGATCCCCTTTGCAATTTGTGACTGAGTTAACAACAAAAAAGTCATTCTGTTTGCAACTCTAAATATATCAAGATTGTCAGACTGTTCAAGGGGGAAAAATGCAATCTTTGCTTTGAAAATTTTTTCTTAAAGGGACATTTCATCTTTGTTATAATGAGGTTAATTTCAGGTCACACACACACAAACACACGTCCTATATCTCTGCAACATAGATAATGCAGTAGCTAAGACTGTTGACCGCAATTGAAACAAGGAAGAATAAGATATTTTGTAGGCCTATTACGGGTAGAGACAAGATACTGCATTTATATTGCCTGATATTAAAAGTCAAAAAGAAGAGGGACTTTTACTGGGCTTTTTTGCTGTTGGGGAGTTTGTGTAGTTTGGTCCCTCTTCAGCATCCTTTGTGGTCTGATATATTAGAATGCAACCCAGGTGATAGGCTTCTTCTTTTTTTCATCCTTTCATATGACACAGGGGGTACCCTATGGAGAAATTTAGCAGCCTTGACTTTACCATTTATACAGCTGGGTTTATGAAAAGATGTTCACTGCCAGTAGTTCACAGTGAAGGTCCTGTCAAACTCCTTGATGACTATGAGACTGGGCTAATGCCCACCTGCTCCAGGTATACTCTCCCCAGCTCTTCCTCAAAACACACACTACTCAGACTAGGGTGACTAAACCATCTAGGTTTGTCCAGGACTAAAGGGTTGCTGGGACATAGAACTTTTTGTGCTAAAACTGGGAAAGTCTCAGGCAAAGCAGAGGAATGGATCACCCTAACTTGGATCCCCAGGGAGTATGAAGCAGCTCTTGATTGGGAGCTGTGGACACTGGGCCTACAGGGGAGTTGCACTGCTTCCTTTTACCTCCAGGGATAAGGCCTACCTGTCCAGGCCTTTGAGGTGACCATGTGGACGTCCTCCCATTTGTCTGATACCAGGATAACCTCTGACAACTTCCACATCAGCAAAATGGGCATAATAATTGTGCCCACTTCTTAATTCTTCTATGAGAACCAATTAAGTCACCATTAATGTGTGTAAAGCACCTACAACAAAACCTGGTACTTAATCAGTGCCTAACAAATGTTACCTATTGTCATTATGAACATTAGCTAATGGATGAGGGAAAATGATGCAGAACTTCACATCATAGTTGCTCTCCTAGTGAATCTTGAACATCTTACACATATTATCTTTCCCAAAGTTAGAAAGAAAGAGGAAGGGAGGGAGGGAGGGAGGGAAGGAGGGAAGGAGGGAGGGAGAGAGAAAAATTGAAAGAAAGGATACATGATCATCAGTTAGTAAGATTTATCTACTTTCTTAAAAATTAATTCTACCCTCAAAGACTGACATTTGATTATAGTCAAATTTCGTATAAAAAACGTTTCCAAAATGCAAGTGATTGTTATTAATACACTGCATTTTCAGAATAAGTTACTGCTCTTACCAACATTGTTTATCATAGTAAGAAATGCAAACAACCCAAATATCCACCAGTAGGATAATGATTAACATACTTGTGTTACACTCATACTCAGCAATTTGTTAAATGAATAAGGTAGATTCTTATGCACTGACATGAAAAGATCCCCAAGGCATACTGTTGCAGAGCCATATATATACAGATACAAATATAGATATATAGATATAGATATATAGCATAATTCCGTGTAGGTAAACAAATCACAGATATGTCTCTATATATGTGTAAGTACATGCATGCATAAGAACAAAATTTTTGGGGGTGGATGCATCAGTACCTAAGGATTATCTCTGGAAAGCAGAGAATGGTTTGGGGGTGGCTTGAATAGGAGACTCACTTTTAGATTAAAATCATATGTTGTTTAAACTTTATACAAAGACAATCTATCCATATATTATTAATACTTACAAATTTTTTAAATAGCATAATAAAACAGCTGTAGGAAAGCACTTCACCCCTAAATTCTTTTGTTATTGTTTTGTCCCTCCTTCTTCTCCTTCATCCCCAACATCCTTCCAAAACAGGAAAACAAATTTGTTGTATGCGGTGGAATACCCAGGTTACTGTAGATGAGGTGTATGGCATATGATTCACTAACTGATAATGAGAGTTGACTGTAGTAAAGAGTCCACAGGGTTGCACCCCAGTACAAATGAAGGAAATAGACACACTGTTGAACGTGATTTGTCAATAAGTTCTTTAAAAATAAAAGTTGTTAGCTGTTTTAACCAATTGATCTTTAACCATGTCATCTTAATAATCAGGGAATATGTTTAAAATAGAACACGAAAGTTACATTTTTTTGAGGTGTTTGCAAACTAGATAACGGTAATAATCTGGATTAAATCTTGTATCGCGATTCTAGGAAGGTTGGCATGGGCTACTTTGTGAGCACATATATAGAACTTTTCTATTATCGGTATGAGCACAGAACCTGAATGCTGAATATGCTGTCTAGAATATGCTGGGTGGAGAGCTCAAGGGGACCCTCTAGGTTTCATTTCAAGTAACGATGACTAGTTTAGGAAAGGCACTTGCTGCATTGGAAAGAACCCAAGTTTTAGAATCAGACTGAGCAGACCTGACTTCACTCTTCAATAAAACATGTGATTTTAGATATATTACTTACTTCCTCGTTCCCCACTCTGTCTCTGTCCAAGAACATAATCATCACTACTTCAAAGGATTATCACAAGGATTAAATATGAGTTATAGAAAAACACAAAGTAAGTACAAAATAAATATTAAATCTCATTTGCTTGCAACTTATATAGTTCCTTTAATCCTTATGCAGTTACATTGCTGCATTGGTTTTCATTTTTTTAAATTTCTGGCATTTTACTCTCTTTAAAAATTCTACTTTAACTGTAACGTAAAGTGATTACAAAAGAATAGAACTTTTTAAAACATTTAACGAACAGAAATCTATTCATTCAAATATGCACTCAGAGAAATCATGGGGTCTTATCATTGCCAGGGGCTATAGAAGTCATCTGGTTGAATCTAACCCCTACTGTAGGAATTCATTTCATCTTCTCCTTCTGAAGGCTGCTAAAAATGGAGCATGCTTCTTAACCTCTTAGCTAGAAAAGAATGAGGGAAAAGAAGTCTTTTTTTTTTTTTTAAGATTGATTTATTTGGTGGAGAGGGAGAGAGAATCTCAAGCAGACTCCATACGGAGTAAGGAGCCTGATCCAGAGCTCGATCCCAGGATGCTGAGATCATGACCTGAGCCGAAACAAGAGTTGGATGCTTAGCCAACTGTGTTACCTAGGCGCCCCCAAAGAAGTATTTTTGAAAGGAAGAGACTGGACAAGAGAAGAAGCCACAAGTGCCCTTAGACTATCAGCACCTCTTCCCACCAGAACCATTGCACCAGGTGATCTTCAGTTCTCTGCAGGCAGCTGCTTACAAAGCAATCTATTCTTTGGTCTTCAGAAAGCTGGGGGAGACCAATCTAGACTATCCTTCTATATCCAGTGAAATGTACAAGAGAGCATTGGATTTTAGGGGAGTTGTTTTCCCCAAGAGCTCAACCTCCTTCAAAGACAACAATAATGATGGGTGCTGAATTTCTTCTGAAGTTCCTCTGTGTCATTGCTAACCAAGTTGTAGTCCACAGTTGCAGTCTAGATCTTACTCTAAGTCTAAATTCTTCTCGAGTCTCTGAAACCTTCTGGGATGTCCATTGAAATCTATTCCTATTCTTTTGTCCCCTGGACTCCCTCTTCAATAACCTTCTTGAGGTCTTCAAAGACATCACCTTCTGCTATATAATTAGGAAGCTCAAAGCAGCATTTTATCCAGCATCAAAAGCTTTAGGAAGTCCTCTTACAATTTGGGTGTAGCCTTAGACACATTTCAGTGATAGTGTGCTATTAAGAATTGACAATTTCAGATTTTTTTCCAATTTTATATTATCTAATCAGTTAACGGACAAACATAATGTTTTTTTTAATTTCTCTATCCTACTTCAATTTGTTTCATCACTTTTAATTTTACAATAAAATGAGAGAATTTTCTCTACATATTTGTATGTTTCACACTTAAAGCTGGTCACTATGTTATAAATTACAGTACAGAAAGGACTTAAATCAGATGTATACCAATAACCAAAGCACCTGCTCTGGGATTCCAAGGTTCTAACTTTATCTTGGCCACCTTGGAGACAAGATCTACAAGGAATAAATATAAACCCATCTCTATGCCTAGGTCCTCCCATTTATTCACTATTCAACAGTAGTAGTGGCTAGCTATGAATTTTTCTTCCAATGACATAGCATAATTTTAGTTTGGAAAAAGAAATGTCCTGGGTTAAACTGAGAAGTGTTTATATATAAAATTTTTATATAAATATCTTTGTAAATAAAAATTCATAAACCAAGCATTTGTAAGCCAAGGAATGAGTACAGACATCATTTAAATCTATGGAAGTGAGTAAAACCATTCTGAGAGTATATTGAATAGAGAAACAAAGAGTGCTCAAGAAGTAGACCTAAGGAATGCCACATTTAGAAGTTGGTTAGGGAAGACGGAACCAAACAGATCTGGAAGGAGTTGCCTATTAGGTAGGAAGACACTATCTAATCAGAGTTTCTATTAAGCTCATGATTCTGAGATGACTGATGTACAAGATGTAAAAGGGTGGTTCACATTATAGGGGAAATATCATTATGACATAAATGAAAAGGGGACATGCTCCTAGAAAGGCCACAGAACACTGAACCAGAAGACAGAGGCTAGGATTAAATTTCCCAGCTCTGACTGTTACTAGGTACATAACATTGGACAGGACAGATGACTTTGCCCTGAGCCTCAGTGAACTCCTTTGCAAAAGGAAAGACAAGAATACCTAGATCGATGAACTGTTGTGAGAGTTTATCAAATTAACGCATTCGAACGTACATTGTAAATGGAAAAACATAACACAAACAAAAGACACTTGCCTTGGCTCTCTGACTAAAACTTGCATTCCTTCAGGACAAGGGCCCACCCCACCCACTTCTCTTGTCGGTCTTCTGCCCAAATCCTGACCTCTCTGATGGTGTCCACCTGCTTTCTGTGATCTTCCTCTGTTGCATGAAATCTAGGACCTTAGTGCCAACTGCCCATTGCCAGAGCTTTATACATCCCAGTTGCTGGGCTCTCACCAAATTACCCACCTGGTTCCTGACTTTCTGGCCCACTTACCACCCATGAGCCCAAGTTATGATCTGCTTCAAAGTGTTGTTTCAAAGCCAATCACAGACTTAATCACTGAGATTCACACTTAAGATCCATCTCTAGTTTGTTTGCTCACAAAGAGTTCTTGAAATCTTGAGACCAAAGCACATTGTGTATATCTTAAAAGGTGATATCTACAGCAAAATACATATATGGATTAATTCATCAATTTCCTTCACCTTCAGTTCTTGATTTACATAAATAATAAAGGCTTTTGTTTATTCCAATAGTCTTAAAAATTGTTTATGGCGCTGACAGTACCTGGATTGTGTTTGAGTCTTCTCTAATCAGGTAAGATAGCCATTCTATTTATCTGAAGATTCTTTGATCAAGTTGTCTTCATTGAAAATAAGTATGGTTTTAAAATTACCAAAAATTCTTCACAATAATTGAAGTGCTACTTGCTTTATCCATTCCTTAAGGGAAAAAATTAGCCGAACATTTGTTGAGCTGGGTTGAAAACTCATCTATTATTGGATTCATTGATATTTTAATTATAATTTAATTATCAATGATTAAAGAGGAAAAAATCATAATTAAATAATCTATGTTATACTCCAAATTTTTTAATTCGTTGATTTGCTCTAAATACAATATTGAATCCTTTCAGCCAATCATTTTGAAAATAAAAATAAAATTGAATCTCTTTACTTTGATCTTTGAGATTTTGGAGGGGCTGAGGAAAGAAAGGGAGGAAGGTCACCATGCGAACATCAGATGATACACACCAATTTTTAAAACCCTAGCAAAGACTTTGTGCTTCACCAAGCTCTACTCAAGCACAGAGAGAAAATGAAGTTACCCATGACAGGGTATTACAATAATGCCAGAAAAGCAGTTCCTGTCTCCATAATGGGAAGTTATATGTCAAGCTAAAATATCCAAATCTTTTATATTTTAGTACTAGTAACTTTTATTGCTTTTTTAAGGGATGTCATATTCTATTTTTTAAGAAATTTAATTACATTCACTCTCCTCCAATCATCAATTCCCTCTTTTGGTCCATGCCTAGATTACAAAGAGAAATGTAAGTGAACCTGCAGTGACTTTACCTGAACTCTTAAGCAGAATACAAAGTGTTCCAACTTTCTCATAGGACATACCAGTTTACTCTAGTTAACTACTTTAAGGAAATAAGCCTGGCTCCATTGGCAATGGGGACGAGTGGTAATGAAATTCAGACGGGGGTAGTTTTCAGTATCCATTGTCATTGGTTATATGCTCCCATAGCATTCTATATCTTTCTTTCCAAATATTTACCAGTTCATAATTACATACTTATATGATAATATTGTGAATGTCTTTCTCCCCAGCATGACAGTAAGGTCCATGAGAACAAGGGTAAGATCAATTTTTCCTACCAGTGTATATTTCGGCACCCAGTTGGGGGTGCCTAGAATGTAGTAAAGTGTGCAAAACACTTTTATGGAAATAAGTAAGTAAATAAATAATTTTCAAAGAGTCCTTAGGAATGGATCAGTATCAGTCACTTGGTATGTCCTATGTAACGAAATTCTACAAAAGGTATTTTTGAACAGTTAATTGATTACACCACATTTTGAGCATGCCCATTTTCCCTGATACCTTGTTTCCAGAGGCTGGTTTCAGCTTTCTCTGATGACCACAGAGTGACAGCCCTCTTGCATACTTATATTAAGAGCATCCTATTAAATATTTTGAGCTTTATAGTTCGTCTTTAGAAGTCCACCTAAAAATTTAGAACAACAACAAAACTCCTTAGAAGTGCATCCCCAATCTGTTACACCAGTATGAGAAAAAACAGTTTTTTCCAACTTTTTCCTTTTACATGGTATGAGCATCTGCAAGACAGGTCACCTGATAGTACAGTCGGGGTAAGTGGTTCTCAAACTTGAGTGTGCATCAGAACCACACGGAGGACTTAAAACACAGATTGCTAGACAAACCCACAGAGTTTGTGATTCCATAGGTCTGGTGTGAGGGCCTGAGAATTTGTATTTCTCACAGATGCCCAGGTGTTGCTGATGCTGCTGGTCTGGAGGTCACACTTTGAGAGCAACTAGGGTAGTTGCTGGAAGGGAACCTTGCTAAAATCAGGTTCAATACCAGCTGCATTCTTGGTTGAAATAGTCTCATAGAGAAAATTATAAAAGGTTGGTGGAGAGGATGAAATAGCAAGAGGGGCTACATAACATACATTATGCAATACATTATTAATTAACCATCTTGCCTTATTACTCTTTGGTTGGTTGTGGGTTTTTTTCCCTAAATATGCTTCTTCAGGAATTATCTTATTTCACTTTTTAATAACTAAAATTCCAGGGGGGAGAAATCTTGAAGTTATTTTTGTTCTCAGTAAAAATCACCTCTCTTTGGCTTCCCTGTCCCTCAGCTCCTCAAGCAGTTCACTTATTCCTTTTAGTAATTATCTGTAAAAATGGATGTAATAGAACCTACCTCAGTGTCTTGCTGTGAAGATTAAATGAGACCCTAAATGGAGAAAACTCAGCACCGAAAACAGTCTGTGAATGGTAGCTGCTGTTTTTACTAATTCATTTACTCATCCAAGGAAATAAAGTCCAATGGTCAGGGGAACCGTGACTGAAACTACTTCGTCTCTAACACATTAATTGACCTCAGCAATAACCCTAAATCATAAAGGGAATGTTCAGTTATGTTCTAGGTATTCTGCTTACTGTGGCACAAAAGTGTCTAATTTGGAAATTTTGGCACACGGTACCAGGATAACATTCTCCCCAACTATAGAAAATCACAAAGAATCACTTGGAGAACTACTTAAAAATACAGGTTCCCGAGCTCCACCCCAGACCAACCAAAAGCATCTTCAGAGGAGAGGCCTAGGAATCTTTCAAATAATCACCCCAGGTGATTTCTCTGATCAGGAAGTTTGGGAAACACTGAAGGGACCTCTCACTCTGCTCTAACGGTGGCTCATATAAGCCCTAAATCATTGTTTCTGTTTATTCAGTAGGCCACTGTTTACTACAAAATTTTGTAAGTACTTTCTTAGTATTTGTTCTTTTGAATTAAACTGAAGTCACCTGGAGAGGTCAGCTATAAGTAGGGTACTTTTTTGGCTGGTGGTGCTTTGGGAAGGATCTCAGTGTTTTGAGTTCACTCGTCGCCAGTAGCTAACTGGTCAGGCTCCGTGCCTCACGTCTCAATTGCCTCATGCCTACCTTCTGTTGAACTTCCTCCTGCAACGTCTCCTCTTTCTGGGCTCTGCCTCAGGTCTAACTTGTTTGTCCCTCAACTTCACGTCTTGAGCAGAACATTTGGTGCTTTCTTAGTTCAGGACGCTTTGCTGGAATAGTCGATTTCCAGGGATTTTACAGGCTGGCCAAAACAGTTTGTTCCGAACAGCGACGCCGGGGCCGGGACTGGCAGCCAGTCGGCCCGAGCGTTTCCTGACTCTGCACAACCACCCGTGACCTTGGGCGAGCGAGCGAGAGAGCGCCGCCTGCCCCGCTTCTTCTCGGGGGCGTCCGGGCGATGCTCTGGCTGGACTTTAGAACGGAAGCGGGGTTCGGGGGAACGGGACAGGGGAGGCTTCTTAAGCAGGCGATTGGAGTTATTTTCCTTTTCTCGAGGCGAATCCCTCTTACTAACTCGAGGGGGGGGGCAGGAGAGGGCGGCGGTTAGGGGAGTAAGGAGGAAAGGGAAATGTCTGCCAAGGGCTCGAGACAAAGCGTGAGAACTCAGATGGCGAGAAGCGGGCTTGAGCGAGAAAATCGGAAGGAGGAAGGCTGAGGGCGGACAATCGGGTTAAAAATAGAAACGCATTCTCCACAGGACTCGCTCCTTCCAGCTCCACCCTGGGGCCGAGAGCCGGGCCAGCAACTCGACTCAGCGCGACTGCAGCGGGGCCGGGCTTGACCCCGCCTCCCGTCCCCAGGAACTGGGCCCGAGGGCGGGGCGCCGGGCTCGCTTCGTCACCGCGCTCCCCGTCGCCGCCGTCGGGGTTTTCGCTGACGCACAGACCCCGCCCCCCTCCCTCTTTCCCTCACTGCCCGAGTGCCGGGCGGCTAGAGAGCGTCAGTCGGCCGGAGCGTGGACCCGTGTGCGCCTGGGCTTGGGGCTCGCTCGCTCCCGGGAGCCACGCCACTTCCGCGGCCATAGCTGAGGCGACGGAGAGCACCACCGGCGGGCCCTCGAGGCGCCCAGGCCTCCCTGCGCGCGTTCCGGTCGCCCTCGGAGTCGGCCCAGCCCGCCGCCGGTGGAGGCGTGAGGTGACGACGGGCAAGTGCCGCGAGCCGCGTTAGCCGCCGCGGCCTCCGGTCCTCCCTCCGCCTCCTCCTCTGCCCCCCCTCGCTTCCCTCCTCCCACTTCCCGAGCTCCGGCTTGTCCCGGCCACGCTCGGTGCTACTGCAGGAACAAAGGAGGACCCCGCGGCGGCGGCAGCGCCACCTCCGCCTTCGACCCGCTCCCGGCCCGCGGCGGCTGGTCCAGGGCGCCCGGCTCGCCCCTCTCGGAGGCCTGGGCCCGGCCCCACCGCGCCGGCGTCGCGCGCGAGCCCGGCTCCTGCACTCCTGCCCCCGCAGGGTGAGTGGTGCGGAGCTGGGGGAGGGCGCCCGGCGGCTCGTGCCCGGCCGGGGGATGGGAGTGGGGGGGACCCGGCCGCCGCGGGCCCCTAGCGGAGCCCGAGTGGGCCGCGGCTGGCGGCCTCCGGGGGAGGGGAGCCCGCCCGCTTGCTCAGGAAGCACAAAGACGGAGGCGTCATCCTGTCGTCGTGGCCCGAGGGTCCGGCACCCCGCGCCCCCGGCTCGCCTGCACCCGCGCGGTCCGGAGAACAATGCCCGGCGTGTGGGCTCCGGGCCTCACTCGCGTCGGTCCCGGCCGCCTTCGGCGCGGCGCCCGGCGTGGGCAGCCGGACCCGGAGAGACAAAGGGGCCGTGGCGGCGGCCGCGCCCCCGGTCCCCCTGCTCGCCGCACCCCCCCTCCCCAGTTCGCCGCCGCCGCCGCCTCCTCGGAGGAGCCGGTCAGGGTCGGGGGTCGGCGCGGGGCCGGCCTGGCCTGCGGAGCTGCTGTTCTGCATGACTCAGTGGTTTTTGGAGAAGGCCTTGCTGGGCTCTCCTGAGCAAGGCCTCGGCTTAGAGAGGGGCATGGGGGGAGGGATGGGGGGGGACTAGTGGGAGCCAGACTTGTTCGGAAATCCGCTGGAACGTGGGTGAGGGGGGCTCTTCTGTCGTCGTGTTTTAGTTTTGCCAGCGTCGCTGCGTTTTTCGCCCAAGATCCCTTTCACGAAGGAAAAGGAGCACCTTCCCCTTTGTTTCGTGCATTTAGGATGGTGAACGTGAAATTCTTGCTCGCTTTCCACGCACTCCGTGGAACCGTGTTTTGAGGAAAGGCCCATATTATCTTTATTGAATGCCTCCTAAGAATCTGGTCTAAGGACATTAGGGTAAAGTAGTGTATATAGGTCACAGAGCCCCTGGTTTTAAACCTGGCATTCAGGTAATTTACAGACTTTAAAAAAAAAGACTAAAACGAATTTCATTTTATTATCTTTTAAAAGTAGGATTTCAAAATTTAATGAGCGAAAATATTGCAATTTTTATCTTACAACTTTTTTTTTTTTAGTGTTTTCCCCCCAAATTTATTATTCTCCCCCGTTTCTATCCCAGGCCCGGTATTAAGCCTGGAAAGGAGCTTTTAAAAATCAGAGTAGTCTCCTCCTTTTGGCGAACAGAGAAGGGAGAGCTGGAGATCTGGAGAGTAAGGACTTGCCCAAGGTCACTGGCTTAGTTAGAAGTAAGTTAGAGACTAGAACTCAGGTCACAAGCCCAGGTGAGTAGGCATTCTTAACATCTAACATGTGTACCTGAAAACTAAATAACATAGATGTAAAAAGCTTTTTTTTTTTTTTTTAAAAATTCGTATTTGAGGCTGGATAGTTTTTCTGTTACATGTCCAGGTTTTAGTTTTCTTTAAACTATGAGTTAGAGGAAGCCACAAACTATAAAAATACACATTTCAGCTATACAAAATATAAAAATAAACATCTCCTCTGTACCTGATAGAGCTGGCCCAGGAGTGCACAAGTTTCTAACAACAAAACTTTAAAGTATGATACTAAATAGTAATGATACTGTATTTTTCTAAAATGGTGCCAAGCCGGAGGAAACAGCACCTAATGGCAAACTACCCCCTCCCCCAAATTGCTGCTGAGCAGAACGATTTAAACATGAGGATTCTTTCTGCCTCGGTGCTCTCTTCTGTGCTTGGTTTTTATAAACAACCCTGACCATTTTGGCTTCATGAGTGATTAATGATGCATCTTAGTTGAATTTGAGATTGTTCACTAGCCCTCCCTACATTAAGAAAAAAAAATTGTAGCAGCTTTAATGGCATCTTTTTGTTTTGTTTCCTTATTATATTAGATATATGAACGCAGCATCCTTACTTCTTGGGGTTGTGTAGGAGTTGGCAGGCTCTAGGATATAAATAGAAGCTGATTTCAGAGGCCCCTGTTGACTAGGCTTTATGTGAGAGCCTCCATCCAGCTCAGCCTGTCACATTGCAGCCTTGTGACAGGCTGAAGCTCCCGCCCATGTGATCTAAGCTTCTGAGAAATATTAAGGCAAGCTTTGCACATGTGATGGCGTTTAAAAGCTGGCTTTTTAGGGGGGAAAAATCTTCAAGATGGGAAGCTATGTGGAAGGCTAATGTCCTGTTGTCTCTTGTGTTTTAGTTGCTGGCTATTTATAGTGAATTGAAAGTAGTTGTGTTTTCTGAAGAAGGAAAGGTGGGATACTTTGCAAGTCGAAGTGGGTAAAATCATTGATAAGATTCCCCCCTTTTTTATATAAAGGAAGAGATTTTAAGAATTGGATTCGCTAATGTTAACATGGGTTGACTCTTAAATTTAGACCAGTTTGCTATTATAAAGCCACTGTCAGATGACACTGGAAGTTAGTATAGAAACTGTGAGCTAGCATAATTGTTAAGCTGGCTTCAAGGAATGAATTTTTCGCATAGGGCAGATTCCCACACAATGCGTGGGGGGCATTCAAATAAATAATGTAATTTATTATTTGAAGTATTTTTGCACATATTAAAAAATTTTAAAAACCCAGCTGAAAATGTTTATTAATAAACTTCATAAGTGATGTTGAAATGTTTACACTACCCTGCTCCAAAATGAGTCAGCTAAATTCCACTTACTATTTAAAGAGACCATGTCTACTAAATTAGTACTATTGTTTGAAGTAAGTGGTTCTCCATCACCCTCCATATAAGCTTGATTGGCTTGAAGTATTTCTTTTTGCTAACAAAAGGAAAGATTACTATCATTTAACTGTTGGGGAAATATTGGCAGGATTCTGGCCAGGTCAATATTGATTTGCCCTCTAACCCCTTTTTATATAATCTTGGTAAAAAGTGTTAAATACTTGTTAAAACATTTGTTTTAGTAACTTACTAAAGAATGTATTCTAGTGTGTGGTATTTGGGAAAAGCCATATGAAATTCTAGGAGATGACAAGCTCTAGTATGAAGTACTTATTTGAAATGTTTGTAGCTTAACAAATCATAAGTAACCTCCATTGTCAGCGTTATGACACATTTAAATGACAGTGACCACAAGTTACATAGCACACAGTCTCTCAGATATGCTTTTTATACATACATATTTTAAGGTGATATGGAAACTTTCCACAGTTTAAATTTTTTATTACGTGTATTTTCACTTGGGAAAATTTACTAAATTTAGCACAGCATTACATATTTGTGCTAATTTTAAAAGGCTTCTGGAAAAGCAAGGTATGCTTGCTGTATGAAGTTCTTTCTGGTAACCTAGCATTATTAATTACCAAAAGTTGTGTGTTCACATTGCTTTGCCATATTGAAATAGAGCTTTCAAATGTTTCATTTCCTGATGTGAGGAAGATAAGCACTTGTGAAAGTTTTAATGGATAGCCTTTGGCTGGAGAAATGTATAGCTGATAATCTGTGCATTTGCGGGTTTCTGGGCACTGACTTTAAAGTATTCAGACCCAGATTTTACACCTCAAATGCAGAACTTAAAAGGAATTTCATAAACAACTGACCCCTAAATTCTTGGAGAGCTTCACTTGTTGGTGCTAAGGTCACAGGAAAAGCTAGATGATCTACCAGCTCTCTTTTAGTGTTCTGTAAAGGTGTTGCAACATTTTTAAAAGTACCGTTGTTCTGCCTCATAGCAGAATTGTTGAATTACTGGAGAGGCCCAAGTATGTGATAAGGTATTTTAAGAATGCTTTAGAGCTACAGCCAATATATTACCAGTTAAAGAACCACCAGTAGCAATCAAGAGCTTTGATACTTGATTATGATCATTGTAGATTTTTTCCACTGGCAAGTTCCATTTTATATATTTTTAGCTAAAAACACTATTTGATATGGTCTGCCTATAGTACAGGAAAATAGAAAGTGACTTTAAGAATGCCAAGTGTCCAGATTGATTTAAATGTAATTCTGGTATCTGGCAGAGTGACCTTTTCAGAAATTGAAACAAAGATCATGGTGATAGGTGAAGTAATACATTTTAATGTTTAATGATAGAATTTTTTTTTTTTTTGGTCCTAAAGAATGTGAAATCCTTATAGTTCATTATTTATCATGTTAGAAGATCATTTCTTTAATGCCCATTGTTTTATAAAAGCAACAAAATAGTCGTAATTTCCTTGGCCTGCTCTTTTTAATGATTAATGTAATTTGGGCCTTTGTTAGAGACACACTTGGTGTTTCGAAGTAACAAAGGTACACTGGTGGCTGTCATACTAATTTAGTGATTTTTACTTTGGTAACAATGCTAATTCATAAAATTTTGTTTTTGTTTTGTTTATAGCAGAAAAATATGGCTCAGGAGACTAACCAGACCCCAGGGCCCATGCTGTGTAGTACAGGATGTGGCTTTTATGGGAATCCTAGGACAAATGGAATGTGTTCCGTTTGCTACAAAGAACATCTTCAGAGGCAGCAGAATAGTGGCAGAATGAGCCCAATGGGTAAGTTTCCAAGGAAAAACCCATTTGAAGAACTGGTGGACAGAAAATATAGAACCAAGAATTGGGGCCTAAGACTGTGAGAATCAATGCTGAGAACCAAAGGAGAGAAGACCTGAGAAAAGCTTGAAATTAAAAGCAACAGCCCAAGTACTTGGCATGACTACATCAGGAATGAATGACAGTCTATCTACAAGCATCTTCTAGCTTTTTCATTTTCCTTTTTGAGGTTTTGTTTTATACTTACGTTCACTGGATGTGACTTTTTTCATATATACTTTTGTTTGGATACTCACTTAATTGTAGGATTCTTCACAGTGAAAGTGCTTAAATCACTAACCTAATTAAATGCAAGTATTTGTTACTTATTAATAGTCTTGATACTGAGTGTTTGTAGTCTTGCTCTTTCTTACAAATCCTTTTTTAAAATAGGAACGGCTAGTGGTTCCAACAGTCCTACCTCAGATTCTGCATCTGTACAGAGAGCAGACACTAGTTTAAACAACTGTGAAGGTGCTGCTGGCAGCACATCTGAAAAATCAAGGTAAGATTGACCATTTCAGGCTTTTTATAATAATACAAGGAGGAAATACAGATATCTGTGCTATCCATACTATTCTAATTATGAGTATTCATATATAATAAGGATGTTAATATATCAGATGCCCTTGGCTTTGCTAGTGTTGCACAGTCTGGGATTCCAGGATCCTTTTAATACATGATCTTATAGGTCATTGAGTAAAGATGTATATTATAACACACTCCATGATACTCTCAAAGATGCTGTGTTGAGAATGCTGTGCTTTTATTTTCTTGTAATTGAGGTTTAGGGATTGTAGAGAGTACGGCTCTGCAGACTATATTTGAATGCTACACATGGCATCATGGCAAAGCTGCCCCTTTTCCCTTAAATTACGGGCACAGCTAAAAGTTCCCAGTTGACTATAATAGAACATCGTAACCTATACAAGTATGCTGCCTTGAATTGATGAGCCATTTATCAAATTGCTTTCTTATTCTCAGCCATGTGTCCTGGGCATCCAATACGCTTTTAAATTTTTAGAGTATTTAGTTGCGTTGATCATGTTGGAAATAATACATAATTTAAAGTTGAACTGACAACTTACTTTGCAAAGAAGTACCTTTAACATCTTTAAAAATGTTTGCTTGAACTCAAATAGAAATGTGCCTGTGGCTGCCTTGCCTGTAACTCAGCAAATGACAGAAATGAGCATTTCAAGAGAGGACAAAATAACTACCCCGAAAACAGAAGTGTCAGAGCCAGGTATGCTTTTTGTTTAATACTAGTTCCATTCCGGATTTGGTAGTATGAGAAAGTGTTGGTGGAGGGATTATTTCCTTCCCATTGAAGGATTAAATTGAAGAGAAAGCTGTAAAATACAGGCCAAGCAAGAACCACTAACTTTAAAGTCCCTCAAGTATAAAATAGTCACTCTTTACTCTTCTTTCTTCTCTGCCCATGCCCATTCCTAGCCCCACCCAAAAATCGGCAAAATTTATAGTTTGGGGACTGGAAATGTTAAGAATTTAATGAACTTAAAAGGTAGTTTACCAATATATTTTAAAGATCTTTAAATCACTAGAGAAAGTATTATTCATAAGTGGGAAATTATCTAGATTAAATTTCAAAGCCATGTAGAAAATTTTGTATCAAAAGCAGTATCAGTCTTGATGTTGTCAATATTGTAGAAAATACTGAGGACAAAGAACATGTTGAACTAAAAAACTTTCAAATTGAAGAAGTGTAGGATCCCTATCATATTTTGTGGGAGTTTAAAACTCAGTGTGGAGAGGCTTTTTTTTTTTTTTTTTTTTTTTTTTTTTTTTCATTTAGTGGCTTTGAGTCTCTGCTTACTTAGCACAACCAGAAGTGCTCTAGTGTTGCCAGAGATTGACTTGTTCTGAATTACCTGTGCTGGACCCTGGAGCAAGTATCTCTGTACTCTTTAGGGCACATAGTTCATTTAGTCAGTTCATTATTTCCTGGTATACAGTGTTGACTGGACACATTATAAAACTTTACTGTGAGGAAATGTATCTGTGGATATGTAATCTGCTTTGGAGGCTGGCTTTTGCTAACATCTCATAGCAAACAAAGCTTATGTGAATTAAAGTAGTGTTAATCTGTAAAGTTAAGGTAAAAATTCTTAAGTTCAGGTGAATTCATACTTAATATTTTGAAATGAGTTCAGTCCTTTTGAAAAAGCTGACCAAATTAGTTTGTGAGGCTTTTCTTCTGTTTGGAGTCGTTGGTTTGTTTTTTTTTTTTTTTTTTTTTTTTTAACACAAAAGTACTCTGACTTTGGAACAGTACTCTTGGTTTATATCTGTAACTAGTCTCTGCTATTATTTGTTCTTAGGCATTCTGTAGTTTGTTCCTCTTTGCCTTTACTGAATCATTTTCCCCTTCTTAACTCCCCTTCTTCCCTGTATGTCCCAGGAATCACTCTTCAGTTTTCTAATGTAGTCAAGGAAGTAGCGTCGTCACCTGTCACCACTCCCCCGCAACTATTCCCACAGATTCCTGATCATACCATCAGGAAAAACTGTATTAAGATTATCATAGTAGATTATTAGGATAAGTAGTAGGTAGAATATTATTCTGTTAGTCTAATATTAAGCTATTAGTCTCACTGAATATGTTACTAATGCAAATGAGTTATACATTTGGGGAAAAGTTTAGAGTAAGCTGTCCTGAAACCCATCAGCTTGGTCTAGAGTTTGGGTTTATGCTTATAGCATTAGTGCTGGTCTATTATTTAAGCAGTAATTTTAGCATGGCATACATTAATTTGCTATTCTTTGGGTTTGGATTAATATTAAAATTCAGTGCTTCTGGTATAGTTGTATTTTTATAAAAGTAGAATTAAATTTGGTATTTTGTTTTAAATTACTAGTGGTAATGTAGGCTTTAATGTGGTGAACTTCATATTGACAAGTTTTATTGATATCCTATATGAATTAAAATTTAAAGCCTTTTAGGTGGAGAAACAGGGACTTTCTAAAAGTAGATTATATCTCTCTTTGTCTAAATTCCATACCCGGTTTAGATAAGTATTGCAAAATAAATAAAAGCTGTGCTTTAAAAGTTCTTGTTTTGCCTGTGGACTCCTTAACAGTCAGAATTTCACAAGTATTTACACAGTCCTAAAGACTGTTTGCTGATCTTTCAAAAAGTTTTTTAAGAACTGTTCAGATCTTCTACATATGACCATATAAAGCATTTATTAAAATGGCAAAATGATTATTGTAAAATGGTGGGATCTGAAGTTAATTAGGGTTTAACGATTTAAGTTTTACTTGTAGAAATTTGCTGTACTTATCTATACAGTCTCTCTTTTGTATCAGTATAAAACCAGAATGACTTTTTTATAGCCAAGTACCTTAGGAGTTGGCAGTTTCATTTACTCAGTAATAATGTCAACTGCCCTAATTAAGAAATTTGCATTTAGGCAAATACAATATGGAAAAAGTAGGCATGTGACCAACATCTCCTGGGTCTTTAAAACCTAGGATTTTGTTCCCTAGTATTAGCTGTTAAGAGTGAGTTTAAAGGAATTTGAGTGGAGCAATCATTTTACAACATTTAGAGGAGTGAGTATATGTTGATTGGCAAGAAATTCTCAGATTGGAAAGAAGTTCTGATATTAAAGTAGAAGATTCTGTATACAGCACATGTTTTTAAGAAAGGCTTCATAAATGTTTTCACTAAAAATCTGTCTTAAGTGTTTCCTTTTTTTTGACGTAAATGTGAGTGTATGAACTGTTGACAGAGATCTCATTTTCACCCTTGTTTTTCAGTTGTCACTCAGCCCAGTCCATCAGTTTCTCAGCCCAGTACTTCTCAAGGTGAAGAAAAAGCTCCTGAGTTGCCCAAACCAAAGAAGAACAGATGTTTTATGTGCAGAAAGAAAGTTGGCCTTACAGGTATTACAGAACATACAAGACAATGCATATTTTATTGCTAGGATTTAACAGGGAGCTCCCTTAAGAGACTGGTCAGTGTTAACACCTACAACAAAATGCTCAACTTTCAGGAACAGAAAGTTTCCAGAGTGGGCTAGAAAGAGGGCAGGATAGTGGGGAGAAGTTGGGTTTGATTTCCATTTGTGTCTCTAATCCTCTAAAACCCTTTATTAGCCTCAGGCCTTCTGAATTACTTTGCTTTATTGGATTGATAAAAATTCATCCCTTTTGATTCTTTGCTTTGTTCTCCTGCGGGAAATGTAGCTGAACTAAACAGTAAGCACCATCTTTGAGCCAGGCAGAAAGTGTTAACATACTTTTTAACTGTTCCCTTTAAATCTCAGAACCCTACGGTTCCCTTTCCCTAGTTTTCACTTGAGGAAATATTATCCAGTTTATGTGGTAGGAGGAGGATCCTCCTTTTGCATCCAGGTCAGTCTGGCTCCAGATCCTGTGTAATTTCTACTCTCTGATAGCTGTAGGAGTTTATGAAAGGATATTTATTTGAATTTCTCACTATGTCAAAAGAGACCGAAAGCTCTTTCACAATTTAAAGTGGCAGACTCTCTCTCATGTTGCAGAGAAGCATGAAAATCTGGTTCCTTTTCTATAGTGACTGAGGTTTTTTTTTTCCTTTTAATTACTGCAAATTCCCAAGTGACTCTACTTCCTCTTGTGTGTACAGGGTTTGACTGCCGATGTGGAAATTTGTTTTGTGGACTTCACCGTTACTCTGACAAGCACAACTGTCCATATGATTACAAAGCAGAAGCTGCAGCAAAAATCAGAAAAGAGAATCCAGTTGTTGTGGCCGAAAAAATCCAGAGAATATAAATCGCTACTTGTGAAGAGACTGAAACTTTGTTTTTATTTTAATATATCGTAGGAAAACATTAAAGAGCAGATGCATGGCCATTTTCCTTTGATGTTCTCCAGAGTTTTACTTTACACTTGTCTGTCTTATAATTGAAATTTTAGGATGTTTGGGTGTTTGTCACAGGCAGAAATGGATAGATACAGCCCTACAAAATGTATATGCCCTCCCCCGAATAAAATTGGATGAAAATCTGCACAGCAAATTGAAAATAACACAGACGATAGGGACAAAATTTAGTTCCCACGTGCCAAACATAATACATGAAATCTCTGCATGTTTGCAGCATATCTGCCTTTTGGGAATGTAATCAAGGTATAATCTTTGGCTAGTGTTATGTGCCTGTATTTTTTTAAAAAATGGTACACCAGAAAAGGACTGGCAGTCTACTTCTACCATAGTTTAGCCTTCACCCTGTTAATTTCCACAACATGTTCTTTGGAAGCAGGAGGAAAGCTATAAAGAGGATCAGACCTTTCCATGAAACCAGTATTTGGTGCCATATGTAAGCCTGGCTGATTTGTCTTCTAAAAGCTGTCAAATAAGACATTCTGTGAAAGGTAAACATCGCAACTGGTTATCATGAGTAAAGCCATCAGGCCAACAGGGTCTTGAGCGATCTTTGAAGCTTATTGTGCTGGCCTGCACCAGAAGATGTCTGCATTACTCTCATTGCTAAAAATGTTGTGTAGCACAGAACTGCGCTAGGATTAATTTGTTTACAAGAAGAAATTAAAACTACATTTGGTTTTTACATACAGCAGCTCTACTGAATAACATGCATCTGAATTTTAAGTTGCAAAGGTATCTGAAAAGTTAATTTTTCATGTGCATCTTTTGTTGAATGTTTTGGTTCAAGAAAGAATGTTTAAAGCTTTTTTAAAGACTTCAGTTCTTAACGTAACTGTACCCTTCTGCATGGAGAATCCTAACCAACATGGCTGCAGTAGACTTCTTAGTGGTATCCAGCACCACGTGCAGAGGGCTGCTTTATCATATTAATTGTACTTGGGTGTAGGACTCTAGTGTTCTTGGGTGTATTGCATGGGCTGCATTATCTACAGCATTGTACAATAACAACTAGAAGAGGCAGTATACTTCACTGATGCTTGTCTGGTAATATCACTTCTGTGTTATAATGGAAGGTTTTTGTGATGTATGAAACTTGTGTTTTTTATATATAAATGAGTATAGTTAGATTAGTATTGTGGTAATGCCTGTTTTCATCTGTAAATAGTTAAGTATGTACACGAGGCACTACTTCTGATTTATTGCTGTGTTCAGTCCTAGTTTTTACTTTAATTAAAGCATTTGGTTTTGCTTTCAATTTTATGTACCTTAGTTCTGAGTTAGATCTGCAGATGTGTACAGATAGTTCATATTTATGTATTGCACATAATCATGCTATTCAGCATTGATGCTATATTGTATTATGTAAATAATAAAAGCCATGTACAGAGGGAAGCTTCCACTTGTCCATTGGGTTTTTAAGCCATAGTTAGAAATCATAAAGGGCAATAGTTAGAAGTGTTTCAACTTTGTAGTTGCATATGTAGACTCTTTGAATGGCTATCTTGCGATTTTTTTTGAATTGCCGTCCCTGAACATGATGTGTTCAAGTGACAACCGTAGTTGAATTTTGTGAAACATCAAGTATGGTACACGGTGGGCAGTTTATTTTTGAAGGAATGAATAGGCACTTTTTAGGATCACAACCATCTTAGAACTTAAGAGGAGAAAGGAATGGAATTTTAGTAACCATGTCCTATCTCCCTTTTCCATTCTTTTGCTTTAGAGGTGACACTTTAGACATGACAGTTTGTGTACAAAAACAGGCATAGTTTTATTTCTGTCTTGGGTGTAGTTTTAATGTAGATATGGGCCCATGGGGTAGCTGAAGCCAAAAGCAGAACCTTGACATTTCAGTGATGGGAGTCTGAAATGGAAATACCCTAGTTCACTATCATCTGTCAGAGTTCTCTGGGTGCTAGTACTTTTGCTTCAAGTGGGGGAAATCCATGAGATAATCTCCAGAAATATGAAGATACTGAAGAACCACAACTGAGGTGAAAATTACAGTATTAGAAAGGCCAATAATTTTTTTTTCGAAGTTTAAAATAACATTTCTCCTCAGTGCTTAGTTCTGCCAACATTTGCTTGATGAATTTTTAATCTTAGAGTTGAATCAAGGTTGTATCTGGGGGGATAATACTTAGCAAGATGGTGGGCCCTTCATTGGTCTGTAACTTTGTGCAGCATGAGATGGTGATAATGTTTCCATAAATTTTTAAGCAATATTTAGAACAGATTTGGACTTGAGGATTTAATTTGTCAGGAGCATCAACTGAGGAGAAAGTGTAAGGCAGCTAGGAAGATTCAGTGCTAGCTAGGCTTGATTCAGACTTGAATGTTCTTCGGTCAGGACTAAGTGGACTTTGGAATGTATACTGAGATCTTAAAACATTTGAAGAATATACATGTTTCTCTTTATATGGACTCCCCTCTGCACATTCCCACTCCAGAAATGTTTTGCTGGGACAAACCATGATAATTGACTATGACCTTGGGTTAGTCCTTTTATCCAATCTATTCAGTGGGCCTTATCTGTAAAACTAGAGCTTCGGTTTGATCTGAGGTGGACTTGGTGCAGTGTGAATTTGTAAAGGAAAGAACTTTTATATTGAGTAGTATGTCATAATGGTTAAGAAGATAATGGACCCTGGAACCAGGATCTGTGAATAAGGATGATAACAGTGGCTGGCACATAGTAAGTATACCCTATTAAACTTTAAAGGCTATCTTTTTAGAGCAGCTTTTAGATTTCACAGCAAAATTGGAAGTACAGAGATTCCCCATATACCGTCTCCCCTGCCCCCAATCTGTGCATAGCCTCCTCTGTTAGCACCTGCCACCAGAGTGGTATATTTGTTAAAACTGTTGAACTTAACATTGGCAAATGACTACCACTCGCTCCATAGTTTACAGTTCACCCTTGGCCTTGGACAAATGTATGGTGGTCTGTATCCATCACTATAGTATACGGAGTATTTTCACTGCCCTAAAAATCTGCCTATTCCTCAGCCTCACCCTAACCCCTGGCAACTACTGATCTTTTTACTGTCTCTGTAATTTTGCCTTTTCCAGAATGTCCTATAGTTGGAATCCTACAGTATGTAACCTTTCAGGTTGGCTTCTTTTACTTAGTAATACACACGTAAGTTCCCTCCATGCCTTTCATGGTTTGATAGCTCATTTCTTTTTAGTGCTGGATAATAAATAATCTGCTGCCTGGAAGTGCCACAGTTTATCTTGGTTGCTTCCAAGTTTTACACCGGTGTGCAAGTTTTGTGTGAACGTAAATCTTCAACTCTTCTGGGTAAACACCAAGTGTGATTGCTGGATTGTGTGGTGAGAATATGTTTAGTTTTGTGGGAAACCATCAAACTTCCAAAGCAGCTGTGTCATTTTGCATTCCTACCAGCAATGTATGAATGATCCCATTCCACATCTTCACCAACACTGGGTGTTGGTCAATGTTCTAACAGGTGTGCAGTAGTATCTCATTTTAATTTGTATTTCTCTGATGAGGTATGATGTGGATCATCTTTCCGTGTGCTTATCTGCCATCTGTATATCTTCTTTGCTTTGAGGTCTTTGGCAATTTTTAATCAAGTTTTACCATTAAGTTTTAGGAGTTCTTTTCTCCATTTTGGATAATAGTCCTTTATCAGACGTGTCTTTTTGCAAATACTTTCTCCCAGTCTGTGACTTGTCTTCTCATTTCCTTGAGCTATTATTAATTTTAATGTCCTAGAGTAATGATTTCGGGAACTTGGAAAGACAATTGAATTGAAATTCTTAATAAGCACCTAAAAATGGCTAAAAGTCTACTAAGTAATGGCAACATTTTAAGCATTGTAAAAATACAGTGTTATAATTGTATTTTCTGGTGTCCGTAATACATTCACAGAGTTCAAAAACTAATTTATCAATATCACAGGGCCTTGCACATCCTGTCCCATACCCTCCATTCCAAAGACACATGTACATTTTAGGTAACTGTCAAAACTTGGAAAAGCTGTTTGATCTCTTCCCTATCATGTAAACATTGTGTACAGAGACTTAATTTAACTCCTGTTTACTTAATTGTTTGAATGCAAAGTTCTTACAGTGATTTTTGTCCATTAACATTAGCTTATAATTTTGGAGGGAATGATGGGTATGGTTGCTGGTTGGTAACAGTAAGATCGTGTAGCCTTAAACTGCATAAATAGAAGGGTTTCCGTGGGGCGAGCAGCAGGTATAGAAAGTAACTCGAAATTTGACAAAACAGTTTCTTGTGTTTGTGCAATCTTCTTTAAAACAAACACACGTGAACAAAAGAATACAGAAATGCCATTTGATACCTATAGCTATTTCCATATACAAACACTGGTTTTTAATTCATATAAAACCAAAGAGCACTGTTTGTGTGTTCCCCCCCAGAGCACATTTCAGTTCTTACCCTAGAAATGAAAGTCAGACCATTTTGTGACATAAATGTAGGATTCCATTTTGTCTGCAACAAAGTACTACTTTCTTTATTAGCACAGGTGATGTTATAAAGTCATACCTCACATTACACTTAATTTTAACAGCAAGATGATAGAAGTTATAGGTTGCTTTCTGGTTGCTTAGTCTGTCTTGAATATGTTTTTTCCTGATGGTTTTGACTGAAATGATCCCCACAGAACCTCAGATTGTATATATCTGAAATGATTGATAATGTAACCACAGCCGTTCAGAAATTAGGGTAATTCATCAGTGTACTCAGAAGTTAACATGGAATCTAATACATTCTTAAATTTTAGTTGAGTAGAAGATCTGTTCACTAAATAGCATTTAAGTACTTATCCTTTAGAGCTCAAGAATCAGCTAGAAAAAAATATAAACTAACCTAGATGAGCTCAACGTCAATACTAGTGTTTGAGTAAATTTCTGATTGATCCTGTGTATAATCCATGGCAAATTAAAAAATGGTAGTTGATCCTTGCTACATAATATGTGTCTGCCCTCTCCCCTCCCTGTCACTAAAAATGTGTTCAAACATGCAAATTAGAATACCATGCAAATCAATCTGATTTAGATTTTGTATCGTGTGGCACTATATCTGCTCTTTTATAGAAACACAAGGACTGATAGTATTTAAACAAAAAAAATTCTTTGATGAAAACTTAACTAACCCTGGTATTCTGGTTCCACATCCACCTCTTAGGAGAAAAGTACTTCTTACTCGGGCGCTGTTTCTTAAGGTACCCCTCCTCTAGACATACCCCAGGTGCTTAGCAATATCACCCATGTACTTAAAATATTTGCCTCTAATGTCTTGCACTAATAATTGCCATTGTAAAAGCGACTCTACTATAAATACTATAATACTTAAATACAAATAGTTAATCTGCCACCCCCACCCATCAGCCTTTACCATCTGTTATATTTAATGTCTGCTAAGATTACATATGCTTAAACAAGTTTCGTTTTCAGGTATTCTGCAGCTTATTTATTTGGTTGGCATGAAAATTAAATTGGCTTGAATATCTGGGGCAGCATAACCCAGTTTTTTCAGGGGCTAGATTATAGCAGGTGACAAAAATAATATGAGACTTCAGAGATTTCATAAATAATGTCTCCTGTTAGAAAAAGTCTTAATGATAGGCATCAAAATGTGTGTTTATATTCAGGCATTGCCCTTCAGTATTCAAGTGCTGGGCGTGTTTGTTTCGGTCTTTGATTAAAAGAAAGTGAGGCTTTTAAAAGATTAAAGGTAACAGTTTTTACTTGGTTAACCGGGACCAAGAATTTTCTGAACTAAGAAAGGCATCTTTGAGAGCCCTAGTCAGTTGTCCCAGCTAACCAGTGATCAGATCTTCCCCGTGATGTACAGCCCTCACACAGAAAGCCAAAATGAATTGAACATAGCACTAAATTATAGCATTTCAGACTTTATAGTGAAGTTACTTGTTCAGTGGCAGGCATTTGTAGAGCTAAGGATCAATGGCTGCTTTTTAAAATGAGCTAGATGTATAATACGTAATAGAAACCAGATTAAACAGGCCTATTAAAGTTGATACAAGAGGGTTCTCATGGTTTGCATCTGTGAGGTTATGTTATCCTCCATCGAGAACTGAGAGGAGCAATCAGGTTCTTCTATTTGACACTGAGCTTCCCCCGTGGCCTGGGCATGCTGAGTGTGAGCCTGAAAAGTAAGGCAGACATGGTTCTGGTTTTCAAGGAGATCATGAACTAGTACAATGATCTTCCGAATTGCTTAAGTGGCCATGTGGATTCTAAAATTGAGAAAGTAAATTTCTTTTATTTGATTTTTGGGAGGATGTGTGCTCAGAAGTAGTGTTGGACATTACCAGGTATAGATCGGTACTTGAAGCCTCTTCTCCCATGAATAACATACCTTACAAAGGAGGAAAGTAAATTTCTCATTTCAAGGTGGGAAAGCAATGGAGTCAAGGTTTTAACATTACCAATGCAGCTAATAACCCCTGCCAGAGACCATGCCCACAGATGTTTAAGTGGCTAGATTCTGATCTGTGCACTATAACCATCAGTCATTTTGCAATCAATTAAAATTAATTTGGTGGAGTGAAAACGAAATCCCCTCTGCAAGGCCGACAACTCTTTTTTTTTTTTTATAATGATTTTTTATTATGTTAGTCACCATACAGTACATCCCCGGTTTCCGATGTAAGGCTCAATGATTCATTAGTTGTGTATAACACCCAGTGCACCATGCAATACGTGCCCTCCTTATTACCCATCACCGGCCTATCCCATTCCCCCACCCCCCTTCCCTCTGTGGCCCTCAGTTTGTTTCTCATAGTCCATAGTCTCTCATGTTTCATTCCCCCTTCTGATTACCCCCCTTTCTTTATCCCTTTCTTCCCCTACTGATCATCCTAGTTCTTATGTTCCATAGATGAGAGAAATCGTATGATAGTTGTCTTTCTCTGCTTGACTTATTTCACTTAGCATTATCTCCTCCAGTGCCGTCCATGTTGTAGCAAATGTTGAGAACTCATTCTTTCTGATAGCTGAGTAATATTCCATTGTATATATGGACCACAACTTCTTAATCCAGTCATCTGTTGAACGGCATCTCGGCTCCTTCCACGATTTAGCTATTGTGGACATTGCTGCTATGAACATTGGGGTGCATATGGCCCTTCTCTTTACTACGTCTGTATCTTTGGGGTAAACACCCAGTAGTGCAATGGCTGGATCATAGGGTAGCTCAATTTTTAACTTTTTAAGGGACCTCCACACGGTTTTCCAGAGTGGCTGTACCAACTTGCATTCCCACCAACAATGTAGGAGGGATCCCCTATCTCCACATCCTCTCCAACAATTGTTGTTTCTTGCCTTGTCTATTTTTGCCATTCTAACTGGCGTAAGGTGGTATCTCAGTGTGGTTTTTATTTGAATTTCCTTGATGGCTAATGATTTTGAACATTGTTTCATGTGTCTGTTAGCCATTTGTATGTCTTCATTGGAAAAGTGTCTGTTCATATCTTCTGCCCATTTTTTGATTTGTTTATTTGTTTCTCGTGTATTGAGTTTGAGAAGTTCTTTGTAGATCTTGGATACCAGTCCTTTATCTGTAGTGTCATTTGCAAATATATTCTCCCATTCCGTGGGCTGCCTCTTAGTTTTTCTGACTGTTTCCTTGGCTGTGCAGAAACTTTTAATCTTGATGAAGTCCCATAAATTCATTTTATCTTTTGTTTCTCTTGCCTTTGGGGATGTATCATGAAAAAGGTTGCTTTGGCTGATGTCGTAGAGGTTGCAGCCTATGTTCTCCTCTAGAATTTTGATGGATTCCTGTCTCACATCGAGGTCTTTCATCCATTTGGAGTTTATTTTTGTGTATGGTGGGAGATAGTGGTCAAGTTTCATTCTTTTGCATGTAGCTGTCCAATTTTCCCAGCAAATTTGGAAGAAACTCAAACACTTGGAGACTAAGAACCATCCTGCTCAGGAATGACTCGATAAACCAGGAAATCAAAAATCAAATTAAACAATTTATGGAGACCAATGAGAATGAAAATACAACAGTCCAAAACCTATGGGATACTGCAAAGGCCGTCCTAAGGGGGAAATACATAGCCATCCAAGCCTCACTCAAAAGAATAGAGAAATCTAAAATGCAGTTTTTATATTCTCACCTCAAGAGGCTGGAACAGCAACAGAAGGACAGGCCTAATCCACACACGAGGAAGCAGTTGACCAAAATTAGAGCTGAAATCAATCAAGCAGAAACCAGAAGTACAGTAGAGGAGATCAACAGGACTAGAAGCTGGTTCTTTGAGAGAATCAATAAAATTGACAGACCACTGGCAAGACTTATCCAAAAGAAAAGAGAAAGGACCCAGATTATTAACATTATGAATGAAAAAGGAGAGGTCACGACGAACACCATTGAAATTGGAAGGATTATTAGAAAGGCCGACAACTCTTAAGCTAGGATCCATAAGTCCCTGAAATTGCGTGCAAAATTTGGTGTCTGTGTTTCTTGGTAGAATTTTCAAACAGATCTGTGACTCAAAGAAGATCTAAAAGGCCTTCCTGGGAAGAGACTTGAGTATTTTAAGAGGGAGCTAGCTGTTATACAAGCCAGGGGTACTAAATCCGCCTGGTTCAGCCGCTACCTCTCTGAGACAATAATTCGAAGAAAAGTAGTACCTTTTCTCCTATTGTTACAGGCATCAAAATGTTTCCATTGACTGAGAGAGGAAATGAATTGGTGGGTCACAAATACAATCCTCCAGTCCTTGTAAAAATAATCTTGCCTTGCCATTGTAGTTTGCTTTTCCATGGTATCCCTCTCCTACCCCTCTCAAAGCCAGACCAGGGTCTCGAGACATCATGCTTTGCATGATAAACACACTTGCAAGCCAAGAAATGTGAGTTTCAAATGTGTTGTCTTAAATAATGATTGTCTTAATCCCCTAAGTCCAAATGTCCTCTTACAGCCCTGGCTGAATTGTCAGGGTACTGTTCTGGGCGGTGGAGAGAAACACAACCATCTCTCTGGTGTTATTTCCAAGGCTAAAATAGTACGGAAGTTGAAATTTTACTCGGAGTCAATTCAGTACAACAGCACTTTATTAGTGGTGCAAACTTTCTCCCTGAACTGCAGCCCAGGCTGCTGTTCCTGGAGGGATATCTTGGAATCCATCTTTGAATCTCTTCCGATGCTTACAGTCCTTACTAGTGCATTGATCCAGACACTGAAAATGGATGAGATTTGCCTAATTCATGCCTAAGAATGGCAACGTAGCCTAAATCTTTTAGCAGAATCATTCCCAAACCTGTGGATCACCAAAATCAACTGGGAAGTTAAAAAAAAAAATACACACATACTTGAGTCTTATTTCATTACCACTGAATCAGACTGAGAGAATCTGTAGTTTTTGACAGATTTCGTTAACCAGATGGAAAACACTGTTCAGAATATACATCTCCTCTCCCGTAAAATAGCCCCATACAGTATATGGTTGAACTTGGGCAGTCCAGGGCCTCGCTTATTTGAATTATTATAAATGTAGCTTTCCATATCTATGCATTATCCCCATTTCAAAGTGCTGGTATACATGGTCTCGTTAGAACTCTTGTATTTATTGTTTTCTATCCATAGCTGAGAGTATGGCAGAATGCTAACATAAGAGCAAACCCATTTTGGTTGTAATCTAATGGTTTCTCAATATATAGCTCAGACGTTTCACCCAGAAAATCCTTCCAAAAAGTAACCACTTACATTGTTCTTTGGAATTCAGTGGAACTCGACAATAAGACTCAATAAATACTGTTCCTTTGAGCTTCAGAGCCTATTACCGATCTCACTTTCAAATTCATTCAGGGCACTTGCTCACTTTTCTGCAACTTGTCTGCCTGGGGGCTCTACCCATTTTACTTACTTGTGCATTGATACCCTTTTATTCACCGGTCTTGAAGAAAAGCTATTTAAAGCTGTAGTCACACTTCCCCAGCTCTGGAGGAGGGTTAAGGAAAGGTGGTGGGAATAAAGGATCTTTATTCGTCTTCATCGTCTAGACAAGGTGAGAAAGAATCCACGACTGGGAAAACAGACAGCTCCCAGAGTACCCAGTGGCAGGGTTCTCTTGCACAATGTCAGAATCTTGTTCAAAAGCGTTTTCAGTACAGTAGACACCCATTTATTTAAAAGTAAGTATATAGTGAAAAGATAGATATGAATATGCAGTTATCACCGAGTCTTGGTTTCATCTTTGCAAATGCAACCCAGGGCTGCATGAACTATGCTGTGGAATGCAGAAAAATTATTGGAATGGCTTTTTGATCCCAAGACAGATGGGACAGAGTCATTCAGCGAAGTGGGCCTCCGGGTCTTCCCAGGAACAAAGGAAGGGCACCAGGGCCCAGAGACAGAAGTGACTTGAAATGAAAAGGTTAGGCATCTTAAGTAACTGTGTCTCAAAACGGAATATAGGAGAAAAAATGGAGGAACTTGAAAATGGATAGACCTGGGTTCAAGTCTTTGCTTCAGTTCTTACTAGCAACGTGGTTTTGAGGTGAGTTATTTAACTCTTCTGTTTCCTCAAGTGGGCCTAACAAGATGACTTTACAGGATTCTTGTCCCAATTAAATAACATCCGAAGAACTGATTACAGCATTTAACACAGAATTTGTGCTGATGTTTAAAAATACTTGCACACTCTCTTTGCCATTTCACCCCACTGTGTACCCCCCCCCCCGCCTCCCCCACACACACACTGGCCAAGTTAAGGAAGACCTGAGCTGGATGGAAGTGGAGGAGACATCGATGTTGAGCTCTCACTAATTACTGCATAAATAGGATGGTTCATCTCCCTCCTGTGGAAGGGAAAGGGCTATAACCATGGAGATGAACTCTAACTGTGAAGACCTTGGATTAATATTTATTATCTAAGCCAGATTACTTGGTTGCAAGGTCATCAGCTATAGCTCCAGATGGGTGCAGTTAGGGGGTCCAGGGAAGATGCGGACCTCTGGTGGTAGGTGTTTAGAAGGATCCATGAGGCCCCTGCTACAGAGAGCAGCAGACTTTGGGAAGTGGTTCACATAGCGGCAAATGCGGAGTAGGCTGAACGACCACAAACCAAGGCAACAGAGTTCTCCTTAGACGAGAAATGTAATGATTTGGGGGACCTTCTGAGTGAGGTGGGATGTGCTATGTGCACCTGACATGGCCGCCTTCAGATAGTAGCCTATTAGCTGAGTTACAGTTTTCTCTTCTTGGTGCCTTTTGACCTGAGCATTTGCTATGTGCTGGGCCATCTTGTAATTTGGCCACAGCACCTCCATAGCAACCGATGATTCAATTTCAGTGTAACCTGTTCTTGTAAATTGTCCATAGACGACTCTGCACACTCCCGTGAATGGGATTGAACTAGATTTGACTTTATGTGCCAAAGCAGCGCCAACTTGTTAAAAAATTCCTCTTCATCTTTTCTCTCGTAGGGAAATGCATCACAGTGCATAAATATTTGAACATGACAAATTTAGTGTGGCATTTTCCACCAGTGCTACAAAAATTGAGTGAATGAGATTCACTGAGTTCGTCCATTATGAGAATGGACAAATCCTATGATTTGAAATCAGCAGTTAGTCATTTGCTTAATAAAGTTGGGTCAATAATGAAACCTTAAAAAGCCACGAGTTACACAGTCATGGAGTCAGGACCCCATTATTGTATCATTGCGGTTCTTCTGGAATGAGCTGACAATGATCTGGTCTCACATTTAGCAGATGTAACCAAAAGGACAATTCCAAAAGCAGTCAGACAATTATCAGTATTCTTTATCTGACTGTATTTTCCAGCATATACCCAGTTGCTGACAGTTGCTGTTCCTCATGAAATGGTTTCTAGTTAGTGGCATTCCAAGTTGGGACATCCCAGCTTCAGCACAAAATAACCATTTTATTTCGCATCAAAATCCAATCTGTGTCGTGAAGAACTGGTTTTTACTTGCCCTTGTTTTCCTGATATGTAGTGATTTTCAAGAATTGGCGGCTGTTGTATATGCTTTTGAGCCTGTAGCAAATTCTAAAACAAATAGATCTTAACAAATACTAATACATCAATGATCTTTTCCTTGAGACTTTGGGGAAAACAAATGGGATGTTTCCTGTAACATAATGTTGTATAATACCAGTAATATCTTAATGTCTTGAAAAATCACTGTGGAGCCTAAGTATTTGTTGAAATGAACTATTAGAGAAAGAATAAGAAGTGATAATACAAAACATAATTTTTGATGTTATATTTGTTCTCTTTTTGAGTTGGGGAGTCAAAAGCACAAGAATGACCCCCCCAGTTGAATTCAAATATATCTATTTATATGTCTTTCACCTCCACTCATTTACAAGCATCTTGTGCCCACCTTTGTATCACTCATGTCTAGCGGTGCCTTGCACACAGTAGGAGCCTAAAGGTGGTATCATCTCTTAAAGTCCAGATTCTTTGTAAGTCAAGTATACCAGTTTCCTAGGGCTACTGTAACAAATCACCACAATCTCAGTGCCTTAAAACAATAGAAGTGTATTCTCCCACCGTTCTTGAGGAATCTGAAATCAAGGTGTCAGCAGGACTGATTCCTTCTGGAGTCTCCAAAGGAGAATCCATTCCATGCTTCTCTTCTAGCTTCTGATAGTTGCCAAAAACCCTTGACATTCCTTGGCTTGTAGCTGCATCCCTACAGTCTCTGCCTCAAACTTCACATGGCTCTTCCCCTTCTATGTGTCTATGTGTCTCTGTATCCACATTGCCCTCTCCTTTCTCTTCTAAAGATGAGTCATTGGATTTAGAGCCCATCCTAATCCAGTATGACCTCATTTTAATGGATTACATCAGCAAAGACCCTGTTTCTAAATAAGGTCACATTCACAGGCACGAGGGATTAGGACTTGAATGCATCTTTTTGGAAGACATAATTCAACTCACTACATAAAGGATATAATAAAGACTGGATTATGTGCCCGAGAAGTCTTGCTTTAACTGTTATATGATGTAGAAAAACCATTTATGTTGATTATGATCCAGATATGTTTTTACATGAGTAGTTACCAAGACTTTCTTAACAGTCTTTCCACAGATAAAAATTATGTCAATGTGTGCTATTTCCTTGGTATAACAGATTCAGTAAAGAAGCAAATAGCACTCTCTGAGAAGTACCATGATGATTCTAAAAACATTTATTTTCTTATGATTGTGAGAAATATTGGCATTTTTGTTTTCAATGTTGATTTGTGTTTTGAAAAATTCAGAGGGAAAAAAAATGATCTCTGGCTATGTGGCAGAAATAATGCTGAGGACTCACCCACCACCCCAGCAACCCGCCCAGATCCTCCGGCCTGGCACACAGGAAGACAACTATTCCCAAGGTTCTTCGCCGTCAGCCAGGTGTCAGAGTCTGACCCATGAACTGTGGGCGGAACTGATGTAAACCACTTCAAAGTCTGGCCCTTGGAAACATTCTGCTCAAGTCTCCTTCCACCGCTTTCCCTGCTTTGGGACCACGTTTTCCAGTGGCGTAATTACCAGATGGAGAAGGGCTACCTGGCCATCCTGCAGGGTGACGTGAGTGAGGGATGAAGATGCTCTGTGTTACTGCCTCACGGTCCAGCGCGCTCACACAAGTTACGGATCATCCAAGTTTACGACGTCATCCAACTGTAAGGAAACAGAGTTATGTGTATTTAAAGCCCCTGGGATACAAAGCTTGGCTGGAATGTATTGATCTTTGCCCCTGCGCCATGATTCCCAGTGTCTGGTTCCTCGTGATGTTTTTCCTTACATCAGGAACTGAGCTCCTTCAAAAAGCAGTATCCACATTTTTCTTCAGCCTTTATACTATTCGTAATGAACACTCATTATTTTGCAACTTATTTTTTAACTAAAAGAGAAAAATAAGCAACAACAACAAAAACAGTGAGTACCTCGCATGTGTCAAGCTCGCTGCTGTTAAGCAGGTAGAACGTACTGGCTTTAGAAGAAAAGATTGATCGTATACTCCAGATTTAGGGAACTAGCTAACAAAGGGAGCAAACCATCCTGCGATATCCACCAATTGGTTATTACTTATTTTATTCATAAAAAGTTTATCAACATATAGAAAAAACCATCTATGAGAAACCTCAACAATTCATAAAATATTCTGAAAAGGGGAAGGCTTTGGCTGCCCTACGCCAACCTGAGTGAGAGCAGGAGCTGTTCCAGGACCCGCCAGACCCAGAACGAAGCAGGAGAGTTTACAACTGGACATCTTAGCAAATACCAAATCCAGTTGGGACAGTTGGGACAATTTGGGGAGGAGGTTTGGTGGGCTGTGCAGACCGGGGAATTTTAACCAAAATGACTAGAGAAGTCAGAAGAACAATTATAACTGACAGATCTGAACAGCCTGCTCCGATAAGCTAAAAATGAGTCAGACCTTCAGTACGATGACAACTTTGACAAGAATTCTGGAAGTGACAACGAAAGGAAAGCTTTATGCATCCAGATCAACACAACTGTTGATGGAGCCCCCGAGGGGTTGATGCATTTAGCAAGTGACTGCTTTATGTACATTTTACCTTTCAAATGCTTCAGTAAATTGAGGATAAAAATAAAACTTCATGTTCATATTCTTGAAGTGAAGATGCTTCCTTAGAGGTTGGTAAATCCCCCCAAGTGTCAGTCCAGAGTTGGTGGAGGTGAATGGTTTGTTTGCTAAGTGTGTGGCAAAGGCTTTAAAGACTGCTCCATCTGCAAACGAATTCTGCAAATCCCTTTGGAAAAATACAAAGAAACTCCTATGCTGATTACAGCGCATTCTTTTTTTTTTTAATTTTTTATTTCAATTCTCTTATGGTTTGCCTCCCTCTCTGCTTTCCTCTTATTTTACTTTTCCTTCCATTCCCCTGTGTTCATCTGTTTTGTTTCTTAAATTCCACATATGAGTGAAATCATATGGTATTCCACTTTCTCTGGTTGACTTATTTCACTTAGCATAATACCCTCTAGTCCCATCCACATCGTTTTAAGTGGCAAGATTTCATTCTTTTTGATGGCTGTGTAATATTCCTGTGTGTGTGTGTGTGTGTGTATATATATATATATATATATATATATATATATATATATATATATCACATCATCTTTATCCATTCATCTGTCTATGGACATCTAGGCTCTTTCCATAGTTTGGCTATCGTGGACATTGCTACTATAAGCTTTGGGGTGCACGTGCCCCTTTGAATTACTGTTTACATCCTTTGGATAAATACCTAGGGTGCAATTGCTGGGTTGTAGGGTAGTTCTATTTTTAGCTTTTTGAGTAACTTCCACACTGTTTTCCAGAGTAGCTGCATCAGTTTGCATTCTCACCAACAGATTACAGCTCATTCTTACCCAGGGCCCCCAACATTTTTTTTACCCTAGTAAATTATTTTTTTACCCTAGTAAACTGCTATTAAGTCACATTTTTTCAAAATATTCTGTAATTTAGATTTGCCATTTTTCTATTTAAGCAAATTGATGAGGTTTTAATAATTTTGGCTTTATTTCAACAAATGTGTAAATTTTACAAAATTAATGTGCATGTCCCTGGCACTGAAAAATAACATTACCAGAATTGGGAAATTTCGAGGGGAACTGGGGGTGGACCATTGGAGTGGTGGCAGCATCTAAAGGTTTATGTACCATGTTGGGTCATCCTCTAGAAATAAAAGAGGATTTTCTTAAAAAGAAGGAAAACTTTTGGTCAGTAATCATGATATATTTTTTTAGAAATCTAAAATCTTACTTCATTTTTAGTTAAGGATTTCAGTCCTCTTTCCCCACTGCTTGTAATTATGAATAAAGAATGGAGAATCCTTGGGGCGCCTGGGTGGTGCAGTCGTTAAGTGTCTGCCTTCGGCTCAGGGCGTGATCCCGGCATTCTGGGATCGAGCCCCACATCAGGCTTCTCCACTAGGAGCCTGCTTCTTCCTCTCCCACTCCCCCTGCTTGTGTTCCCTCTCTCACTGGCTGTCTCTCTCTGTCAAATAAATAAATAAAATCTTTAAAAAAAAAAAAAAAAGAATGGAGAATCCTTATTTTGCCCCCTTTTGTGATGATTAGAAAATAAATGCCCCCCATACCAGTGTTAAGGAAGGAAGTATTCATGACACCTGATAAAGAATGGAAAGGCAGACTTGATTCAGAACCATCATAAGTGTAAGGACCAGTGCAATGGACTCAATTCAAAATGTTAGGAAAAGTGGGAATTTAAAGCCAAGAGGCAGGGAAGGGGTTAGTGGGTAGAAAATTACTAAGAGGATGGGCACCTGGGTGGCTCAGTTACTCAAATGTCTAACTCTTGATCTCAACTCAGGTCTTGATCTCAGGGTCATGAGTTCAGGTCCTATGTTGGGTTCCATACTGGGTGTGGAGCCTACTTTAAAAAAAAAAAAAAATTACTAAGAGTAAACCTCCCTAAGAGGAGTCAGGAAGGATTCTGGCAAAACCAACCTGACAGGAGTCTTGCCAAAGGCAGGCAGGCCAGGATGAGCAGACAGCACCTGCAGGGGAACCGACCAGGTATTCAGGGAGATCAGATATCAAGCGTGGGGGGGATTCTGTCTACACCAACTTAGCGAGGTTTCTAGCTAAAATTGGACATGCAGAGACAAACATGGAAGTCCAAAAGTCAAGGAGAGAATCTTTGTCACCAGACAAGCGACCTGGGTGTCGGGAGAATCTCAGGCTGCTTCCGTGTCCGTCCTCAAGCAGCTCTCTGACTGCAGACAAGTCACTGTACCTCTGAGGTCTTCCGTGTTCCTCACCAGTAAAATGGAAGGTCTGCTTTAGACAGCATTTAGGTTCTTACCTGCTTTAATATTTTGAGATTCCAGAAGAGGAGGATTCTTTACTCAGAGCCTCATTTCATCTTAAATAGGAGGACAGAATGAGAACTCCAAGTTAGAGGCTCAACCACTACCTCTCTCAAGGAAGCTCTCCTCATTTTGTCTGCATATCTGCTGGTCTTCCAAAGTGTCCCCAAGAGGCATTCTTCCTGGCCACAGACATCTCTGTTTAGACTTCTCCAGCACTATCCACCAACAAGAGTCTTTCATTTTCCTTCAAGCTGAACTGTGGGCCAGTTCAAATTAAAGTGTAGAATCTGACAATGTCTATGCTTTTGTTTCTGGAATGAATCAGTAGAGTCTGAGGGAGGAGGCTGAGGAGACGAGGGAGTGATAAATGCATGTGAGTGGAATTAACAGCTTCATCGGCCTCGTGCGTAGTCTATGAATTGAAAAGCCAAAAATCTCCAAAATCCTCACTTCTCAACTGAAATTCGATGGAAAGGCCTGAATTCATTGGGGCTAGAAAAATACGCCCATGAAACAAACTTCTGGCAAACGATGATCACAGAACCAGAGGAAACATGTTTTGAACACTCGGTCTCCTCACAAAGGCCATGACTTCCTCACACAGTTTGTTTCACTGACAAATGTTCTCTCTTCTCAGACAGAGCTGAGCTAAAATGTGAGGAGCTTCCCGCAATTGGCTTTCTCAAGAGCACCACTTGGCTACTCCACATTTCTGAAGAGGGCTGTCTGCACTTCCCCGGATGGGCACGTGATGCAGCCTCCGTGAGGAGACGGAATCCGTTGCTCTCCTTCCCCCACAGCAGCTTCTTGGGCTTTTAGTTTAAATCATGTCTATTTGAGGGCTTGGAGCTCCCTCTTCATTTTCCCATCAATCCCCATAGCAGGGCACATTCCCTTTCCAAATGGCTCCAACCTTTGATCACTAATCTTCCCATCAGTTGTCAGTGAGCGGTCCATTCAACGTTCCAATCTTGAAATCCTTCTGATGAAGACAAATGAGAAATAAGCTCGTCGTGAAACAGCTCCTAGTGCATTGAAGTCTCTCGATTCTCTTTGCTTCCACTCCACTCTGAGGCCTGAATATAGAGTGGAGACTGGGTTTCAGTGACAGATGGCAGAGGATAATCTTTCATTTTGTCATAAAGTTAAACCCTCAGAGGGGCTGGAAAAAGCTTTCTCTTGGAAAATCAGTGGTTTCGTATTTCCCTGCTTTTAACTAGAAAAAGTATCTCCTTTCTGATTTTCAAGATAGAGAACATGCCTTTCCTTTTAAGCGAACCCACCTTGCAAAATACTAAGATGCTCTCCATTCCATTTTATTTACGCTTCTGGAAGTGCCTTGCGTGTTTAATCACTGTTGATTTGACTGCGTTTGAGGCCCAGTCATAAATAAGAAAACAGGGCTATTAAAGATATTCCAATAAACAAACTCCAGAAAAGATGTCTTCCAGTATTATTTGTTGATATTTTTACAGAGGACAGAAAATTAAAGGAAATACATGACTGAAATTAATTTTTTAAAGTTGACAAACAGGGACTATATGTGTGACTAAAAACATGTCTTTTAGCTCTTACACTGGCTAAGAAAGCACAGGTTGATATCCAGATGAAGCATTTGTTTTATTCTGTGAACCAGTTCGGCCAGAGGGGGTTATGATTCTGTGAGTGAAGAGTGTTTGTGCTGTTAGAGCAAAGCAGAGAGAATATCATTGAGACCAACAGCTTCCAACCTTAATCAATAGATGGAAAAGAAGTCAAAAGACAAATTATCAATAAGGCAAAAAACCCTGGGTGTTTTATGATCATTTAAGAAAAATGAGAGTGAAGATGGTTCCAGGTGTGGTGGGAGGGAGATGTCTAGCTCAGAAGGAAGAAAACACCTTGCTTGGGCAGGTGTCCCAGCTAAGTCACAGCACACTCAGGGATAAGCACTCACACTTGGATTTGGGGAAAAGTCATAAAAGGGCACAAGCCCTCATGAAGGAGAATAATTCCTCACGTGGGTTTGAATAATAGTGACGCCCATTCTCCTTCATGTGGCTCTGAATAATGGTAATGATGGAGAACATATATACACGTAGCAGGGTCGGAAAACCTGGATTCCATTAGAATTTTGAACGGGGGAAGCCATGCCTCATATGTTCACAATCTCTCTTTCCCTTGAATTGCTCTCCTACACTGAATGTCTGACCCTAGAGACCTTGAGGAGCAAGAATAATCCTTTTGTAAGGAATGAGGGTGTGGAGAAGCTGGAAGGACAGGACCCCAATGTTGAAACCTGGTTCTCTCACATCACACACCATGGCCCTGACAAAACAATTGCTTCTGCTCCAAAGGAAGAGACCCTTTCCCTGGGTCTGAGGGATATTGCAATCATTGTTAAGGAGGAAAGGCTATTGAGGTAGCAAAGAACAACAACAAAGGATTGGCCAGGACATAGAGGAGCTCTGAGACCTATAGCATGGGATTCTTCTCCAACACAGTGAGCATCACCACACCCCTGAAGGTTTCCTCAGTGCTTTCTTTTTCCGGGTAGTAACCCAAAGTTGGGGACACTCCAACCTCCCACCTAAGTTTTCATTATGTAGTTCCCCATTAAGAAAGGAGCGTGTCCTTGAAGCTCAGAAGATTGTGTTTACCTCTAGGCAGAAATGTAATGAAGGACAACATCTTAATGTGAAAAACAAACTCCATCTACTCGTCCACACATCTCTCAAGTTTCTGTAAATGAATTCTCACAGAGAAACTTCTAAGTGGTGTTTGGGAATTAATATCACGGATACATTTTGTTATGTAAAATTATCTCTTGAGTGCTATCACAAGGACCTGACCACCATTTCCCACAATTTCTGCCCCTCAAATTAAAACAAAACAAAAACGAAAACCCTTCAAATAACTAATTCACAAATTTTGGAGCCCATCAAAGTGGGAACCATCTGTACTCAGATTTAACAAAATGTAGGTGCTGGTGACAAAGGAGACAGTGCAGACTAACTCAGAAGTGGCACATGATATGTTCCCATTTGCCCAAAAGGAAATTAACTAAATCAGTGACCTTGAAGATACAATAGAGCGGCTGAGGTTGGAGTCAGGTTCCAGCTGGCTAAGAATGAAGAAGGCAGGAAGGGAAGTTTCAGGAAGCGGAACGGGACAAGGCAGATCCAGGTGAAGTTCTTTAGGATGCGGCAGAATTCAGGAAACACAGTTACTGTGGTATCAAACGTTGGTTGGAAGGGCGAAGGCATATGGCTCTACCATTATCTCAAAAACGCACAACCTTGGGACTTCTGAGGAATACAAACCTAGCCTCTGGATTCACAGTTCTGCAATGAATTCACTGAGCCAGCCTAGCAGTTAAGGACCTGACCCTGGGTCTCACTTCATCAACAAATAAGACCACATATAAGAGGGTATAATATTATATTCCATAACAATCGCCACAAGAAATACATGTGAAGAGTCATTCATACATGCATAATCTCTATCAAGGAGACAGAAGATGCTTTGAAAATAAGTGATATGAAGACAGTGGTCAGGAAACGCGGAGTGTTATTAGCAAAATGAGCGTTACGACGACTGCTACTACGTGCCACTGCCTACTAATGACATTATCCGTTCTGGTCTTCAAATTTCAAATGTTGAGGCTGTGGGACCTGGTGAAGGCAGGCATGGGGGGAAATAGTATTCTTACCAGCATGTCATCTTTGAAGCAAAGGAGTAATTTCAGGAATGAAGAGGTCACAGGAGAAGCAGCAGGATAATAATGTCTCAATAATCAGTGAAATTATCTTGAGATAATGAATGCTTCTACAAGGCAGCAGGCATGGGGGAGGAGAGGAGTGAAGTGATGAAAATGGCCCTAATTAAGTTTTCCTGTGATGGGGTTATGAAATAATCTGAATTGGTCAGGTTAGAGCACTGCATAAAGATCTCCATTTTGGTCATGTGAGATCTCTCTTCTCTGAAAGCATCTTTTATTTTGTAATTACGTTTTAAAGGACGGTTTGTGTGAGCTTTGGGAATTCTCATTTTTATTTCTTTCCAACTTATTTTTGGCCTTCAGATAGCTACTCAAAAGTTAATGAAGTGGCAAAGTTATTCCTAGTAACAAAGAAATCGTTGAGAGAGGGGTGGACGGTGGAAAGAACAGCCGCGAGTTAAGATAGCCTTCAGTCCTCCAAGCTTTGAATGTAAACAATTTAAAAGCTAACACTTTGATCATACTGAGCGCTAACATATCACAGCATTTTACATAAATATTACCTATGAAGTGGGTACTATCATCAAGGTTAACTGGCCCAGGTCACACAGCTAGGATGTGGTAAAACCAGCATATTCAAACCTAGACCCAAGTATATTCACACTCCTAATACTGTGCTGTCTGGCTTCCCTGTGGGCCCTAACTGTGGGTGGCTTTGTGTGGCCAGTGTTTGGTCCTTGGAGCCTTTTCTTATGAAAGGGTCCCACTGGCAGGTGGACACTTTGTTCTTCATGACTCCCCCGTTAACAGGCCATGTTTCCATTGCTGACACCTTCCCACTACTGCCTGGAGTTGCATTTCTTCCTATTTATTTTCCTTAATGGAAACTAGAAGCTAAGGCTGTTCTATGTATCCAGATTACGGCTGCTCAGGAGCGCCTAGGTGGCTCAGCTGGTTAAGCTTCTGACTTCAGCTCAAGTCATGATCTCAGGGTCCTGGGATCGAGCCCCGAGTTGAGCTTTCTGCTCAGTGGGGAGTCTGCTTCTCCCTCTCCCTCTGTGCTCACGCTTGCACTCTCTCTCTCTCTGTCTCTCAAATAAACAAAATCTTCAAAAAAAATAATTAGGGCGGCTCAGGGAAATGGACCTTCATGAAGGCTTAAAAAGCAATCAGAAAACTTTTCTTTCTTTTTTTTTCTGATAATCAGAGAAAGGAGAGAGAGAGATTGATTCTATTGTCTAGACCTGAGCAGCAAACTATTGTATCCTTGCTCATCAAGAATAGGTTGCTGGATATATTGCAATTTTTTCTCTTGGAATTTGGTGGATAAATTTTTTCTTGAAATTTGGTAGATAAATATGCCTTTAATTTTTAATCATCTAGCAAGAAAAAATGTATGTACAAGTTAGAATATATTTTTATTTTTGTGGAAATGTCTGGTGTTTCTTACCACAAGGGAGATAATAAAAAATTACTTAATGCAGGCAAAAAAGGAAGAAAAGAAAGAAGGGCTGCTGGAATAGCAGAAATCCAATCCAAGGAATTTCAGCCCCCAGAGATGGAAGTCATTGCCCAACATTTGCCCCGTCTATTTTACGGCCATGTGAAATGCCAGATGAATAATGAAGAAGACTGGAACAGAGAACACTGATTAAAAGGAGAGGACTCTTCAGTCAGATCACCTGGCTTCGGTTCTGCTTCCATCCCTTACTAGCTGAGTGGATCTTTGTGGGGACACTCAGTTTCCCCATCTGTAGAAGGGATATGGTTCCAAATTCATTACATTGTTGTCAAAATTTAATATAACAATCTATGTAAAGCTACACAAGATAAATGCTAAATAAATATCAGCTATTATTTATTAATATAAATATATTAATATTTAACTTTCAGGGAGGGTTTGTTAGCTTTGACACAGCAGTTAGCACACACGCGTGTTTCAAAACAATCGGAAGGTATTTTCTCACAGTTCTGGAGTCAGAAATCCCAGATCGAGGTGTTGGCGGGGCTGCACTTCCTCTGAGGGCTCTAAGGTAGACTCCTTGTTTGCCTCTTCCAGCTTCTGGTGGCTATGTGCCATCTTTGTGGCTGCGTCACTCCAGTCTCTGTGTCGTCCTCAATGGCCCACTCTGCTCCTCCACGTGTCTTCCTCTCTGTCTCTTCTAAAGACACTGGACTTAAGGCCCACTTGGGTAATCCAGGATGATCTCATCTCAAGATCTTTAACTTAATTACATCTGCAAAGACCCTTTTTCCAAGTAAGTTCCCATTCACAGGGCCGGGGTATTAGAAGGTGGACATATCTTCTAAGGGGCCACCATTCAACCCGCTACAGGTCCTAGGCATGTCGTTCCATGTCTCTTTCAGCTTTATTCTTATTCTGATCTTATGCTGTTTCCTAAATGCTGAAGGGCCTGCCTTGAACCAAGAAACACTTATGCCACAGAAGATATAAAAATAAAAGAGCATAAGCCACAAAGTAATGCACATCAGAAACGATCGAGGCTATGAGAGAGCTACAGACGGAGACACTGGGGGAGGAGAGGCCATTTTGGAAGGGAGACAGTAATTGAACCAGGCGGTGAGCACCATATGCAGGTAGAAGGATGGGAAAATAAACATTCCACATAGAAGAAACAGCAGGAACAAATGCAGAGAAGCGGAAGAGCATGGGATATGGATTTAAAATAGCAAATGGGTTTTGCTTTAGCACAAGGGTCTGCAAACTATGACCTGTCCATCCCATTGTTTTTGGCTGGTCCCTGAACGAACAACAGTTTTTATATTTTTTTAATGGCTGGAAAAAACGCAAAGAATGATGAAAAATTTGGAACTTGTGAAAGTTATATAAAACTCAAATTTCAGGGGCCATACCTGAAGGCTTATTGCAATCCGGTTACCCTCATTTGTCTATGGCTTGTCTATGGCTGCTTTCCTACGACAGTGGCCGAGCTGAGTGGTGGGTAAAGAGCCTGAACATTTCCTGTGTGGCTCTTCACAGAAAAAGGGTGCTGACCTCCTGCTTTAGAAGAAGCCTAACGGGCATAAAGGCAAATAGTGGAAAAGACGACGTGCTGGTTCACGCTGCCCACTCAGCCTTTTGTAATAGTCTCTGTTCTCCAGTTTGCCTCATCTTTTTCTGCTCATCTAAATATACTATTCTAAATCTCACTTTCTCAAGGCTTTCTTTGGTTATTTGCTAAATTACCTCATAGCTGATTTTGCAATCCTCTTTAAGCTGTGGTTGAATCATAGCAGTTTAATGTATAACTTATTACACCGTCTAGGTAATGTATTTGGAATTTAGGAGACTCCAAATCACAGAACTAACCCCCTCCCCCTGGCAGATTGGTGGGGCAGAGGGATTTATTTGCAGAGATGAACCTTTCTTCACCCTTCATGATACACCATACAGGGAGCCAATTCTTGTACCAACCAAATACAAATTTAGTTGACTGTTAGTTTTGTTATTTTCTTTTCAGTTGGTTAAGGTAATAGTGAGCCATTTGCTGCTTAACTGCCCCCTGGGGGAAGCAAAAATGGCAGGAATTACCATGCAATAATTGCCAGCCATCGAGAGTTGAGTCTCTGTGCCCCCTTTTGTTAATAAGGCAGCCCTGGTAGCAATCATTAAGATGGTGATTTTTCCATGAAGGAGAAAACAGCTCCCTGATGAATTGGAGCTGAGATTAGAAATGGTAGAAGCAGTGTTCTCAAATTCTAGCATGGGGAAGAACTGCCAGGGGAGCCTGTGAAAATGCAGTTTCTCTGGTGTCTCCCCCAGGGAATCTGTGGGGCTTCAACGGAACTCAGGACTCTGCGGTAATGAGTTAAAAAGAGGAGGAAATGGAGGATCCAAGCTGCACCCCATCAACAAACCTTGGATATTTTGTTCTTTACCTGTTCCAAGAATCCCTCAGTTGTTATAGTTACATGTATATGCTTGCATATAACAAGAATAAAGTAGACAGGGACATCACTTTGAAAACTTTTCCTATTCTCACATTCTGTTTAACTACCTTTATTCCCAGGGAGTAAATATGAATTGGTCCATAATCCAAGTAAGAAATAACTTGATTTGGAGTGTGGAGGTCCCTTAAAAAGTTAAAAATTGAGCTACCCTATGATCCAGCCATTGCACTACTGGGTATTTACCCCAAAGAGACAAACGTAGTGAAGAGAAGGGCCATATGCACCCCAATGTTCATAGCAGCATTGTCCACAATAGCTAAATCGTGGAAGGAGCCGAGATGCCCTTCAACAGATGACTGGATTAAGAAGATGTGGGCCATATATACAATGGAATATTACTCAGCTATCAAAAAGAATGATTTCTCAACATTTGCTGCAACATGGATGGCACTGGAGGAGATAATGCTAAGTGAAATAAGTCAAGCAGAGAAAGACAATTATCATATGGTTTCTCTCATCTATGGAACATAAGAACTAGGAAGATTGGTAGGAGAAGAAAGGGATAAAGAAAGGGGGGTAATCAGAAGGGGGAATGAAGCATGAGAGACTATGGACTCTGAAAAACAAACTGAGGGCTTCAGAGGGGAGGGGGGTGGGGGAATAGGATAGGCTGGTGATGGGTAGTAAGGAGGTACGTGTTGCATGGTGCATTGGGTGTTATACGCAACTAATGAATCATTGAACTTTACATCAAAACCCAGGGTTGTACTGTATGGTGAATAACATAATATAATAAAAATATTATTATGAAAAAAAAAAGAAATAACTTGATTTGGGAAAAGGGCCGGTCTTTGAAGGCAGTTATACACACAATGGAGCATTATTCAGCCTTAAAAAGGAGGGAAATTCTGCTGTATGTGACAGCAGAAGTGAACCTTAAAAACATTATACTAAGTGGGGGCGCCTGGGTAGTGCAGACAGTTGAGTGACCGACTCTTGGTTTCAGCTAAGGTGGTGATCTCAGGGTCATGAGATTGAGCCCACGTTGGGCTCTGTGCTTAGCAGGAAATCTCCTTGAGTTTCTCTCTCTCTCTGCCCCTCCCCACACCCCCATGCACTCTCTCTGGCTCTCTAAAATAAATAAATAAATCTTTAAAAACAAACATTACTCTAAGTGAAAAAGCCAGTCTCAGAAGGACAAATTCTGCATGATTCCACTTCTGTGACATCTAATGTAGTCAAACGTTTGGAATTTCCAAAAGTAGAATGGTGGTTGAGGGGAGCGACAGGGAGAGATGGGAGTTGCTGTTCAGTGTGTAAAGTTTCAGTCATGGACGACGAAAAAGCTCTAGAAATGAGCTTATAGTTAACCATAATGCACTATTCACGTAAACATTTACGATGGTCGATCTCGTGTGTATGTGTGTGTGTGTGTGTGTGTGTGTGTGTTTACCACAATTTAAAAAAACCCACAGGCAGTATAAATGGAGGTTCAAAAGGGAACCTCTGGACAGAGGCTGCTTTGACTGAAAGCTCAGCTCTCTCAGCAAAACTATAAACTTGGGTGAGATCCTGAATCTCTTTGTAGCCTAGTTTCTTCATCTGTAAAATGGGAATAATAACATTACCTATGTCTTGTGGTAGTTGTGAGCATTAAATAAACAGAATAGAGACTGGCCCGCAGCACATTTCAATAAATATAAGGACTTGTTGGAAAAATTCTGTGTGCCCTCGTGTACCTCTTAAGAATGGTCTGAGCATCAAGAAATGTCATATTTAAATGAGTTGTAATTTCTTAAAAGATTTTCTTTATTTGAGAGAGAGAGCAACAGAGAGAGCATGAGTGGAGTGAGGGGCAGAGGGAGAAGCAGACTCCCTGCTCAGCAGGGAGCCCGATGGAGGGCTCCATCCCAGGACTCCGGGATCATGACCTGAGCTGAAGGCAGACGCTTAACCAGCTAAGCCACCCAGGTGCCCCTAAATGAATTATAATTATACCAACACACTCCAAATTAGCCAGGGACTTGTTCCTTAGAGACCACTCTCATTTTCTCTGTGTGTTCAAGAAAATGATCCTCATATTTATAAATCTCAGGTTGAACCTTACTTTCATTTTTAGCAACTAATATGTATTGAGCACCATATGCCCAAAACTTTGATAACTGCTTTATGTGATTCAGTTCACATATTACTAATCCTATGGGTAAGTACTGCCTGCCCCATTTACAGATGAGGAGACAATGCCACACGGCTGGTAGGTACAAAGACCTGGGACTCAAATCAAGGTCATATGACCCTATCCTTTTGGAGGAAGTGGTTCTCAACACAGGGCAATTCTGCTCCTCTGGTAGGCTGAATAACGGACCCCTCCCCCAAATACATTTCTGTCCTAAGCCCCAGAACTTACAAACATTACCCTATGTGGTAAGAGCAATTTTGCAGATGAGATAAAGTTAAGGTTCTTGAGATGGGAAGATTAACTTATGCAATCCAGGTTGCCCAACAGATCCTTAAAAGATCCTTATAAGAGGGAGACAGGAGAGTCAGGGTGGAGGAGAAGGTCATGCGAAGGCAGAAGCCAAGATTTAAGTGGTGTGCTTTGAAGCTGGAGGAAAGGGCCACTACCCAAGGGATATAGGTGGCCACTAGAAGCCAAAAAAAAGACAAGGAAATGGATTCTCCCCTCAGAGGCCCCAGAAGGAACTAGCCCTGCCAACAACTTGGTTTTAGCCGTATAAGACTCATTTTGGACTTCTAACCTCCAGAATTGTAAGAGAATAAATTTGAATTGTTTTAAGCCACTAATTTTCTTGTAATTTGTTACAGCAGCAAGAGGGAACTAATACGGTCCTCCAGGCAACATGTGGCAATGTCTGGATAAATGACATTTCTATCTGTCATAACTCGACTGGGTAGTATCTGGTGGGTAGAAGCCAAAGATGCTGCTAAATGTCGTACAATGCACAGGACGGCCCCTGCAACAAAGAACTCTCCAGCCCAACTCTCCAGTCACTAGCACTGAGGTTGAGAATTCCTGCTTTAGCACTGGAACTGGCAGATCTGCACGCAACGCCAAACATTTCTGATCTTCAATTTTCCATTCATCTAGCAAAACTCAGGTTGATATTGAGCACTTCATGGATGTGGAAGTTGTGTTTGCCTGGTTTATCGTTATCTCACTCAAATCAGTCATGGCATCATAGGACATTTTGTATCTATAGAGTTCAGGATTCTCCCTCTGGTTTTGAAGGCTCACCACAGCTGACCCCAAACTACTTTTTCAGTATTTTTTTTTTAAGATTTTATTTATTCGTTTGACAGAGAGAGAGAGAGCACACACATGTGCATGAGCACAAGCAGGGGAGCGGCAGGCAGAGGGAGAGGGAGAAGCAGGCTCCTGGTTGAGCAGAAAGCCTGATGCACGGCTCAATCCCAGGACCCCAGGATCATGACCTGAGCTGAAGGCAGATGCTTAACCAACTGAGCTACCCAGGCGCCCCTCAGTATTATTTCTTATTAGTCTCCTTCACAAACTAAACAACCTTGAAAAAGGGGCAACTCCATGTAGCTCAGTGGCAGGAACAAATGAACTAGCTCCTTGGTGAAACAGCTCTATGCTCTTCCAGCCATGGTATCCCATTTTAGATTCAAATTCCGCAGGAACAGTCTGTTCTGACTTGGTCACATGCTCTCCCCCAGACTAAGCACTCATGGCCAGGGGTGATCTTTTCTCACTTTATTTGGAGAGAAATATTGGTGACTTCGAAGACTTCTCTAAAGCACTCACTCTAGTTACTTGCACACAGCAGATATGCAAATGTTGGTTAAATGAATGACAGAATGAAACACCAAGTCATTGGGACTTATTCTGACCTTTATCTCTGTCCCTTATTTTGTAATTATAGCATGTGATCATGTCAGGTTTAACCTAAGCATTATGTGGCAAAAAAAAAAATCTTTTTTTTTTTAATTAAAGTTCAGGACACCTGGGTGGCTCAGCCAGTTAAGGGTCTGCCTTTGGCTCAAGTCATGATCCCAGGGTCCTGGGATCAAGCTCAGTGGGGAGTCTGCTTCTTCCTCTGCACCCCTCCCCCACTTGTGCTTGCTCTCTTTCTCTCTCTTTCTCAAATAAATAAAATCTTTTTTAAAAAAGTTCAGGTTCATGGGGCGCCTGGGTGGCACAGTCGTTAAAGCGTCTGCCTTCGGCTCAGGGCGTGATCCCGGCGTTCTGGGATCGAGCCCCACATCAGGCTTCTCTGCTGGAAGCCTGCTTCTTCCTCTCCCACTCCCCCTGCTCTGTTCCCTCTCTCGCTGGCTGTCTCTCTCTGTCAAAATAAATAAATAAAATCTTTAAAAAAAAAAAAAAAGTTCAGGTTCAGAAATATGCTATTATTAAACTAATTTTCAAAGCTTTTCTCTTTATAAAAAAAATGAACAAAGTGTGTTGAGCAAAAACCAGACTATGCTTTACACTCAGAAGTATGTAATTTATTAAATAAATCAAGAAAGAAATTTGTACAATTCATAGTTGATCAGTCTGGGCTCACTACACACTTTTGTACAGCCTAGTAAGTATTTTCAATTTTCTTGAATAATGGCAAACTACAACCCATAGATTAAAACTGGCCCACTGTTTGTTTTATAAATAAAGTTTTATTAGAACACGACAATGCTTTTTTTTTTTTTAATGTATTCCTGTGCTGCTTTGGTGCTACATGACAGAGTTGAGTACTCATAAGAGCAAATCCTGAGGCCTGCAGTGCTAAAATGTTTCTTATGTGGCTTTTTACTGAAACGGTTTCTGACTTCTGATTTAGACTCTACAAACCTCTTTACTGGTGATGCACTCTAATCTTATGAAAAAGCTCAGGATCCCACCCTCACCCTCTTTTCCCATTCCAAGAGGAGAGATTTATAATCTGAATCAAGGACAGACAAAGGGCACATAGAAGCTGCAGTGACATTTTTGTGGGGGGGGGGGGTTGAGGGAGCCAAACTCTCTTCCTGTTCATGATTTATTCTCCCCCTTCTCATGCTGTCTTTGGAGATAGATTGCAGAGGCAAAGTGGAACCATAGTGGTACTTGGAAAAAGTCATGCAGTTGTTAGAGCAGATTCAGTTTCCAAAGAGAAAAGTCAGAGAAGAGTCTATTCAGTTTGAATTCAGCCCAGCACAGCTGACCAGGACAGGCACTGGGACAGGGCTGGGGAAAAAAAGCAAGCCTAAAACCAGCATAACCATGGCGTTCATTCTTAGCTCTGTTCCATTATGGAAAATGTTAAGATATTACAAAGTTTCCTTCTCACACTGAACAGAAATTCTCTTCACTGGTATTGCATTCTTCTAGAACTTTCTTTTCCATGTGTTATGGGCTAAATTATGTCCCCCCAAAATTCACATACTGAAGTTTTAATTTCTTGTAGCTCAGAATGTAGTATCATTCTTGAAAGTAGGGTCTTTAAAGAGGTAATAAGGTTAAAATGTGGTCATTAGGGTGGACCCTAATCCAAGCTGTCTGATGTCCTTAGAAGAAGAGGAAATCAGGACACAAACACACACAGAAAAAAACACCATATGAAGACACAGGAAGAAGAGCATCTACAAGTCAAGGAGAGCCCTTAGGAAAAGCCAACCTTGCTGACACCTTGATCTTGGACATCTAGCCTCTAGAATTATGAGAAAATAAATTTCTGCTGTTTCAGCCACCTAGTCTGTGGTACTTCGCTATGGCAGCCCTAGGGAACTGGTATACAACGTATCAGCCTGCACATATGAGTAGAAAACTATCATATCTTCTGCTCACAGGTTAAATATCCACTCTCCCCTCCTACATATCATTTTGGCTTACTGACTGAGTACCACTTCGGTTATTTTTTAATATATACATTTTCCAACTGTTTCTATCCATTGATTCAGTGATTCTACGTCCAGGAATTTTCCATACTAAGGAAATCATCCTGTAGAAGCACAAAGTTTTATGTACAAAGATTTACATCCCAGTGAAGCATATTATTATTTTCTCCAACTTACAAAAAATGGTATATTTTATATACTTTATTTTACGAAAAAAAAATTAACCCAAAATACATGTTTGGTGACATTTTCAAATAATATGAAGATATGTAAGTAAAAGGTGAAATCTCCCCTTACATTTACCCACAAATGCGCTCCCCAGAGAGAACCATGGGACTGTTAACAACAGCACATATGATTATAAATATATACTCCTATATGTTTTTTAACAGAAATGGGAAAATTATTATACATAGTATTAGAATTCTTTTCACTGATGATATCATAGTTATCTTCCTACCTTAATTCAATTTCTCAGCCTTCCCTGTCTTCACAATTCATGCTCGGTTTTAGAGTCAGGTTGTCATCCTCCTGTCCCTCCCTAAGACTCTGCTGAGTGTCTTTCTCTAGGCCTTTACAGTGTGCTGGGCATATTAACTACCTTGCCCAGCAGATATGACCACAGTTAAGAATAATAGCTCTGGGGGCGCCTGGGTGGCACAGCGGTTAAGCGTCTGCCTTCGGCTCAGGGCGTGATCCCGGCGTTATGGGATCGAGTCCCACATCAGGCTCTTCCACTATGAGCCTGCTTCTTCCTCTCCCACTCCCCCTGCTTGTGTTCCCTCTCTCGCTGGCTGTCTCTATCTCTGTTGAATAAATAAATAAAATCTTTAAAAAAAAAAAAAAGAATAATAGCTCTGGAGTTAAGCTGCTTGGATTTGAATCCTAGCATATGGGTTTCCTACAGCTGCTGAAACAAATTATCACAGCCTTGGTGACTTAAAACAACATAAATTTTTTATCATACAGCTGTGGAGGTCAAAAATCCTAAAACCAAGGTGTCAGTAGGGCTCTGTTCCTTCTGGAACACAGGGGAGAATCTATTTCCTTGCCTTTCCAGCTTCTGAAAAGCCCCTTCCTCCATCTTCAGGGTCAGTGATGTAGCATCTTCCAGTCTCTGTCTCCATCCCTTCCTCCCTCTCTCTATCACACACACCCTCTCTCTCTTACTCATACACACACACACACACACACACACACACACACACACACACCCCCCTCTGGTTTCATTGTCTCATCTCCTCTGACTCTGATATTGCCGTCTCCCTCTTATAAAGACCCTTGTGATGACATCGGGCCCACCCAGATAATCCAGGACAATCTTCCCCTCTCAAAATCCTTAACTTAATCACATCTGCAAAGTCCCTTTTCCAATTAAAGTAACATTACATTTTGCTATTCTACCCTACAGGTAATTTCCACGTAGAGTAATATTCATAAATTCTGGGGGTTAGGAGGTGGACATCTTCGAGCACCTTCTACCTACCACATCTGGAAGCACCATCTTGTTAGCAAGATACACCTCAGTCTCGACATCTATCAAAAGATCAGAGCTCAACGAGATCATCCCTATGCATAAAGTTGCTGTGAAAACCCAGTGAGTTCATTCATGTGAATGGTGCCAGCGACAGGGTATATGTTCAGTAGTGTGAGCAATTATTACAACTATAGTTATCTATGTACCTTCTCTGACCTACAGTAGACTACTAGTTCCTTGAAGAAAACAGTATTCCCAGGGACTAGCATAGGGTCTGGGACATATTACGTGCTCAATAAGTGTTTGTTAAACCGAATTGCTCCACCTAGGAGGCCATTATTCAGCCAGGAAACATGATAGAGAATTTGCAATGTTATTAAAACCATCATTGTGTTATGTTGTCATATTAAGTGACAAAAGCGAAATAAAATATGCATAGATAATCACAGCTGTTTTAAATGTGCAGAGCTAAAAACGATGCATAAAAATAGACTGGAAGGAAATATGCCCAAACATGAACAGTTGGTGGTCTTCGAATGGTGGAATGATGGGCGATTCTGCCTTCCTATTTTTACCCTCAGATTTTCTCTATTTATTTTTAACATGTAAAAATAACATACATCTGATTTACACACATACATACACACACACACACACACACACACACACACACACATCTTGCTCAAACATGAGAGGCAACACTATACACTGAATAAGAACTTGGGCTCTGAGCTCCTATCTGGGCGACCATCTGTCTGGTCCATCACTTACGAGCTGGGTACACTGAGGCAGGCTGCCCTTGTGGATGTTGCTGTTGTAGTTGTTGTGTTTCTGCTTCGCTGTTTTCACCTGAACTGAGGAGAGTGACTGTCCACCCAAAGGGCTGCCAGGGGTCCAGTAAACACCCAGAGCCTCGCCTGGCACACAAGAGACCCTGAAAAACTGTTGGCTACCCCTCTCACAGTTATTCCTGAGGGGACGATGCTGATTCAACCACACACAGAAAGAGTTATAAGGACGCATTTGTTGAGAGAAGGGAAGCAGAGAACGTTGAGAATAAACCCAGCTTGCTAAATCTCACAATCTATAAGACTTATTCCTTGTAAGCCCCTCTCAGGTAAGGAGGTGCCAAAGCTGATATTTCAAGGGCGTTTTGCGAACATTCTGTTTTTAGCAACAGAACTCCCTCCCTCCAAATCTCATTCGGATCCCCCAGATGTGAAACAGATAAAAACAGCTGCTCTGGTAAAACGGGGGTCAGGCCATGCCTTCTGAGCTCTACAACACTCTTACTGATCAGAGGCTTCTCTGAGAACACTTAGGAAAGAGCTCTTCCCACACAAACCTAACGGGTTCACAAGTTGTCATTTTGCCAGCCTCTTCTGGGAAAGGGGGCACAGTGTCACTGGCACCCTATTGTGGTTTTACGGGGCAGCAGGGGGCAAAGGGCATATTAAGAACAGCTGTACCCAGGCTTCTAAACTCCTTGGCACAGCATTTGTGCATGTCTCAAGCCTGTTCCTTAGGAGCTGTGCCCTTATTTGAGCCAGAACTACACAAAGGCATTGTCCTCAAACACTGGTCCTCCTCTTTCTTGACTGGCCCTTTGTTTACCCATTCATCAGCAGGTGGTGGCTGACATGTTCCTCTTTGATTCTGTTGCTCAGGAGCAGCAGGCTAAGACCTGAGCTGAATAAACATCATATCATTTGGCACTGGCAGGATTCCTGGTAGCCCGGGTCAGGCGAGGTTTAAGGAGGATTAGGTTTAGATTAGAAAGGGGGTTGAGTTATTTTTTTTCCCCCTGTGGTCTCTTTTAAGTGCCTTAGGGTTTTGGAAGAGCAAAGTGGGCTGACAGCCTGGGCTCAGTTGCTCCAGAAATAAAAGTGGTGAGCTTGGTGTTCTTTTCTGGAAGATCAGAATCTGTGCTTCTCCCAACTGTGGTTTCTCCCATGAGGGTCGAAGGCTCTTAGGAATTTACTGGAAGCTCTAGTCCTTTTCTTCTAGAAAACTCTGTGCATGTGTGTACACACACACACACACACACACACACACACAAATTGTATTTGGCTGGCATTCCAGGCTGGAGGGATTTTAAGAGCCTACATAGCTCACTCCTGGGAGGCTGCACTCTTTCCCTGCTAGCTTGGGGGGTGGCCCACCTGGCTGTCCTTTCCAGAGTCACTCCTCAGTGACCACTGGTCATGCTGAATGGACCTTGTTGTCCCAGCGCCAGGTTTCCCTGGCAGTCTGGCCTTGGAGAGGCTAGCTGGGGGCTCCGGCAGCTGCTCTTGTTTATTACACAAAGTCTTGCTCCACTCCCTGGAGACAGCTTGCAAACGAAAACTGTTTCATTTCCCAGCGACAAACAGGTTAGAACGGAGAAGGGAGGAACACAAAAACCAAAACAGCCAAGGCTCACACCTTTTGAAAGCATTAACTTCTCCTTAGATTCCCTAGGAGATCGTCTTTTCACCCCGGTGTCTGATTTTGCTTCTGGGGCAATTGTGGTTGGTTCTGCAATCTCCGGCAGAAGAGACTGATGGCTGAAATTTTTGTCCTTGCTCCTCTCTTCTTCCCCACGACCACCAGTTCTAAAAAGGGTGAGGCTAACATGGTCTTTTTTCCTTAGATAAATGGATGTTCCCATTTATGGGCAGACACTGGAGTGCCCAGGCTACTGTTTATTTACTGTGTGACAGTGAGAAAGTCATTAACCTCTCTGAGCTTCAGTTTTCTCTAGAGATTAAAACAGTACCTGCTGTGTAGGGTGGTCGTGAGAAATCAATGAGGGACAACGTGTTAGTAACGCTCTCACTTCAGTAACCATTTGGGAATGGTTTTCATACATATTATGAGCAGATTTGTATCTGCCGGTAGCATATGATTTCCCCTCTAGGACCTCTTCTGGCACCTTAAATACAAACATAAACTCTCTTTAATTTTGTCCAAGAAAGTTCTGCCCGCCACATCTGGGATGAGTCGCTACTTAGGTGGCATCATTTTAGGGCCTGGTTGAAGGTTCTAATCACAAATAATACTTTTACCATGAAGGTAAGGGAACTTGGTGTGCCCAACCTAGGCTACTGTGTAATAAATATATTTTAAAACATTCAGACTCTGCTCTTCATTTTAATACTATTGCCCCATCAGGGGAGTAGACCATACAGGTTTCTATAAAAGTTAACATTTACTGGAGCACTTTCCATGTGCTAGTAGATGTCCTATAAACAATTTTCCTGGTTTAATCCTTCCAATAACTCTCCAGATAGGTACTATTATTATCCCTGCCAGTATATAAATGAAAACAGAGGCTCAGAGAGGTTAGGTAAATGGCCAGGGGTCACAGAGCTTGTAAATATCAGAGTCGGTGGTAAACCTAGAGCCTCCTGCATCATGCTGCTTTGATCTCTCCAAATTTTTATGAGACTGTGTTGTCTCTCTTTACACCCCTGAGAACAATAATTTTCAGTTGAGAAGTTCATCCTTGCACCCTTTGATGGACCTGACAGTCTCCCCCTAGTAAAAATCTCAGATGGCTTAATGCTGTCCAGAGCAAACTCAGCTTTAGATTTATTAAAAGCAGTCTTCGCATTGTTTGTAATGCTGCTGGATAATTTATTTTTTAACCTCCATGCAGAAGAAAATTATGTAAGTGTACACATCCTTCCTTGCTCATCAGTAAGGGGGGGGTGGGAGTAACAGTGTCCATTTACATCATCCACATGTTTGCTACCAAACATAAGGCACAGTTCTTACACCGACTCCCACGGTGGTGCTTGTAAGCACTCACGCCATGGGCTCCAGCCCATTTTCTCATTTCTATTGGCCCTGAGCATGTTTTAGATCTGAACTAAACTTCTTTATGGGATTTTTTTTTCTAATTATAAAAGTGATATATGTCCATTGTAGGAAATTCAGAACATATAGTAGAGTATAAAGAAGCCAATAAAATCAGGCCAAATTTCTTAGTGTGTGATCTGGGCCCAGGTTCAAAGCTCGTTTGGCTTTGAATAATACTTGTGCAGTTATTTTTGTGAAGAGCTATAAAGAAACCCCTTTGATTCTAGGGCAATTTCAAGGTATTTTACCTTAAGTCATTTTAAAGCAGTCAAATGAGAAAAAAGAAAAATTTCCCTGCTTCTAATTGTTACAGATGACTCCCTGGAGAATTGCTAAATAGGGGAAGAGTAAGCTGCTGACATTCCCAAATGCTTTGTATTGTACGGCAAACTGGATTCCTGCCTTAATATTTAAAACTTCCAACATGATCTGGAGTCTTGAGTTTCCAAAGCTGTGGTTTAAAAAGACTAAGTAACTAGAAATGTGATTTCCCACTCTCCACTGCTGTCCATTTTTCTTCCTAGTCATGAAAGATTAAAATATTATACCTAAAAAAAGAAAACTGCAAAAATCGAGTTTTCCATAATCACACGTGGCTATCTGCAATATTTACTATTTATATCTCATAGGAACATGATTCAAAGACTGAGTTATTCTTTCTTACTGTTCTGGCCATCAGATATTTTAAATCTATTGAAAAGTTCTTTTCATGCACTGACTGTATACGACCACGAGAAAGAAAAAGATCACTCCATTTACTTGCCTGTGTCCCTAAATCAACTATGTTCAACTGATAGTGTGTATAGAATGTCTCCAGCAGTATGTAAAAAAAATTTAAATAGATTGGAGTCTTGTTTTCTTCTGTTTCCCTTGATCTGAAAGTCAGATCAGAGAGGAGTTGACTTCATTCTAAACAGTGGCCCTTCCCATGTTGTCTGCGGGCCTCAGTCCTGTAAGGCAATTAGTGTTTTCAAATTTATAATCCACAATTTGAGAGGCATTAATTGCTTATATAATTACTTATTTATGTAATATTTATTTACTTGCTTTTCACTTCACTTCATCTGAGAACCTCAATGTGATTCATAAATATTAACACATTGTAATTATGTTTCATCGCAAGAAAAAAATGATGTATGGTCATTAGTAGTTTTAAACCATTGTTAGCTTTGCAATTGACGGAGAAAGCTGACAGTAAGATTTGTGGCTATGGTTTATCTCTAACTTAGAATAAATCATTCTTCTTTTTGTATCAGGGGTATGCTATTACATACGGAAAAAAAGTCTGGATGATATTTTAGCATTGCCAAGTGATACCAGAAGAACGTGATGTAAGTTCACTCTTCTTACTTGAAGAAGTAAGTAATTCTGCCTCTAAAATATTAGGGATGTCTTTAATTAAGCACATGAAATTTTAATCTTAGGGTCCTCTAAATAACTGGTACTGTACTTCTAGAGTGACCTCCAAGAACCAAACAAAAAGTCTAATAATTATAAGTTTGGCATTTCCCAGGAAGAAAAACAATAAACAAGCCAGCAAACATTATTTCGATACCTAGTTAGTCTATCTAGGCTTGTGCCCTTTGCCTTTCCCCCTGGGCCCTTGGAACACTTGCAGTCTTTTCCTTCTAAACTTCAGATTGCTGACCTATTTGTTGTCATTGTCTCAGCTGTTGTTGCTACTTTTTAGTTCATTCTCTTAGGGTTGTGGAGCTCCATGCCATGAATTATGATTTATAATCTCTTGTCTTGTGTTTATGACATTCGGCTTCTTTCCAACATGATTTACTGCTGACCTTGTTTTTAACATTTGGGCATGATGCTTTTATATTTCCAAGCTGACCTCTAATCTTTGTGTGTTATATTTTGTTAATCTTGAGCAATGGATCTGGGGAATTACAGCTGAGAGGGGCTGAAAACGCTCCCAGAAATGTAGTGGCAGCTGCTACGATTCACCAGCAGGACCGAAAGCTGATATATAGTGCCGCTCAGAACAGGAACTTATTTGGACTATAAATCTGAGTCACCCTCTGACCTAGTAATGCTCCACCAGAGCCCCTGACTCTAGGAAAAGGATCATCTTTGACCTCATAGTGAATAACAATGTCTGTTTTTCCAAAAGAATGAACAAAGTTGTAACATCCTCTTGTTTACCTTTGATTATACATTTTTCCTAGCAAAATACTAATTTAATAAATAAGTACCTGTGTATATTTCAATGTCTCAGTAATATTACTCATGTTCATGTTGGTGTGTTTAAATGTCGATAACTCTATCATTCTAGCCATTTGAGCCTGCAAATTTACGAAACAGATGTGTCCCCATGGGGACATAGTGAGATGGTCTTCTCAAAGCTTTCAATTTGACTACATTTAATTAATACTAAAGGAAGTAATTACATTATAAAATTATAGTTTCCCCAAAGGCTTCCTAGTTGAGATCTCTATTGTCCTAGAAGCTGGTGATCATTGGTCTCAGGTACCCCTTAGACATCATAATTTTCATTAAGATTAATTCTACTAATTGCTTGGTGGTCCATTCCCACATTTAATAACCCATTCTGAGGTACCTTCTTTAAGAGTAATAGAACTTTCTACCAAAGCAATGTAAGACCAGTATTTTTAAAATTATTATTTTTGAGCAGTCTTCAGTAGAAGCAGAGAAAAAGGACCATTTTTTTCCTTCCCTCCCTTCCTTCCTCCTTCCTTCCCTCCCTCCTTCCTTTATTCCTTCTCTCCTTCTTTCCTGATTTACACTCTTACAAAAAGGAAATATATCCTGGACAAAAGCCATGTAGCTAGCAAGTCAGTACTCTATTACCAAAGCTTATTTCTTACTTTTGCTTGGTTGTAGATTCACCAAACTCTACAAGATGTGGACCACTGAAGAACACCTTTTGGAAAAAGCATGGGCTTTCTATTTAGATGCAGCTGCATCCAAATATGTCTCTTCCATGTAACCTACCACGTGACTTTGTACAAGCTAACCTCAGTCCCAACATTTGTAAGAGCGAAAAAACAACAGCTAACCTGTAGAACGGTGGTACGGATTAAATTAGATTGGAAATATAGGAACCTAAAACAATGCCTTCTATGCAGTAGATAGTCTAGATATGAATCCAAGGTAATTAGTTCATCTCTCAACTATTCTAACAATGTTCATTAAATCCAGTAGTTTATGAAAAAAATCTCTCTCTCTCCAGTAGTTTATGAAAAACTGCAAGGGGTGCCTAGGTGGCTCACTTGGTTGAGTGGCCAACTCTTGGTTTCAGTTCAGGTCATGATCTCGCTCGCAGTCATGGGATCGGGCTCCGCGTTGGGCTCTGTGCTCAGCACAAAGTCTGCTTCAGATTCTGTCCCCTTCTCCCTTCCCTTCTGCCCCTCCTCCCATTCTCTCTCTCAAATAAATAAATAAATAAATACACAAAATCTTAAGAAGAAAAACAGCAGTGCTCACTTCGGCAGCACATATACTAAAAAAGAAAAACAGCAAACTTTCCTTACATAAGAATAATACCACCTTTCAAAAAGAAAATTTCACTTTCTCTGTACCATCAACAATTATTTCTTATTCATCTTACTTATCTAGTCAAGGAGTATACAATAATTGAAATAGATGAAGAGAAATCAAGAAACTCTGTCCTTGCTCCAGTTGGCCACAGTTGACCATGAGATTTCAAACAGGAATAATACTGTAAACAGAGTGAATTAGAAGACTGAACTGCAAAAGATCCAGAAAGACAAGAAGAAGCTATATATGGATATAAAATCTGAAAAATCTAAGATGAAACTCAGGCAAGTTGTTCTGATGTATTGGCAACATGGAAGGGGCTGCTGGACCAACTCCTGGTAGTCACTTAATTACAAAGAAAAAGATCCATTCAGAGGGTGCTTAAGGAGATAAGTTCAAAAGAGGCACTCAAAAAAAAAAAAAAGAAAGAAAGAAAGAAAAGAAAAGAAAAAGTGGTTAACAGGAAATAGGAGGGGGGACCAGAATAATAATGAGACTTCACCATTTCCCAAAAGATGTTTGTGCATGTCATCTGTTCAGAGCAGCCCCGAGAAAAGGGAATCTCACTATCTTTATTTTATAGATGTGGAACTGAAGCTCAGGCACAGTTAAGTGACATCCCCACAGTCACATGGCTAGTAAAGGAGCAGGGCAGAACTTGAACACAGATCTCCAATTCTAAGTTCTTTACAACCCTTTTCTAAAGGAACATCAGATGTGGCGGTTTTGCTGAGGACTAATGACTTTGATTAGCTTTATTTATGATAGAAGGCAAATTATCTTTCTGCCTTGATCCTGTCTCTAAATGTTTCTTTTTTTAAATTTTTTTTTATTATATTATGTTAGTCACCATACAGTACATCCCTGGTTTTTTATGTAAAGTTCGATGATTCATTAGTTGCATATAACACCCAGTGCACCGTGCAATACGTACCCTCCTTACTACCCATCACCAGACTATCCCATTCCCCCACCCCCCTCCCCTCTGTAGCCCACAGTTTGTTTCTCAGAGTCCATAGTCTCTCATGCTTCATTCCCCCTTCTGATTACCCCCCTTTCTTTATCCCTTTCTTCTCCTACCGATCTTCCTAGTTCTTATGTTCCATAGATGAGAGAAACCATATGATAATTGTCTTTCTCTGCTTGACTTATTTCACTTAGCATTATCTCCTCCAGTGCCATCCATGTTGCAGCAAATGTTGAGAAATCGTTCTTTTTGATAGCTGAATAATATTCCATTGTATATATGGACCACAACTTCTTAATCCGGTCATCTGTTGAAGGGCGTCTCGGCTCCTTCCACGATTTAGCTATTATGGACAGAGCTGCTATGAACATTGGGGTGCATATGGCCCTTCTCTTCACTACGTCTGTATCTTTGGGGTAAATACCCAGTAGTGCAATGGCTGGATCATAGGGTAGCTCAATTTTTAACTTTTTAAGGGACCTCCACACTTTTTTCCAGAGTGGCTGTACCAAATTGCATTCTCACCAACAATGTAGGAGGGATCCCCTTTCTCCACATCCTCTCCAACAATTGTTGTTTCTTGCGTTGTCAATTTTTGCCTTTCTAACTGGCGTAAGGTGGTATCTTAGTGTGGTTTTGATTTGAATTTCCCTGTTGGCTAATGATTTTGAACATTTTTTCATGTGTCTGTTAGCTTTCCTTTACCTTTATCTAAATGTTTCTTATGTTAACATACTAAGCTTCTAAGGGATATATATGTCCCAGAAGAGACCTCAGGCAAATATACCCATATTTTTTAAAAGATTTTATTTACTTACTATGGGGGGGGAGGGGAGAGCACAGAGGGATTGGGAGAAGCAGACTCCCTGCTGAGCAGGGAGCCTGATTGGGGCTCGATCTGGAACCCTCGTATCATGAGCTGAGCTGAGGGCAGACACTTAACCAACTGAGCCACCCAGGCGCCCCTAAATACACCCATATTTACAACAATTAGGACTTGACCCAAACTCATATTGGGCTTTCTCCCCTCAGGACCTCAACAAGGCTGTATCTTCAATTCTGGGTGACTAAGACTTAGTAGAGAAGCAGATCCAAGATAACAGGCTTGATGATCACACTCAGAATCACACAGACATGTGCTGGTCATCTTGCAGGATATTTAAAAAGTACAATTAACTGAAACGTAATAACAGCTATACAGTAAAATACACACACCTTAAAGCGTACAGCCCGATGAATTTTTACATATGTATACACCCATATAACCACTACTATCAAGATATGGAACATTCTTGGCATCTGCTGGCCATTTCAGAGCATCTAGAAATACGAACCTCCCCAGGGACGCCTGGATGGCTCAGTCCGTTAAGCATCTGCCTTAGGCTCAGTTCATGATCCCAGGGTCATCATCCCAGGGTCCTGGGATGGAGTCCCATATGTGGCTCCTTGCTCCAAGGGGAGCCTGCTTCTCCCTCTGCCTCTGCCTCCCTCTCTCTCTGTCTCTCATGAATGAATAAGGAAAATCTTAAAAAATAAATACATAAATAAATAAAAACTTTAAAGCAAAAACAAAAAACTTCCCCACTCTAAACTGTCCATGGGTAGGAAGACGGCCTTTGTCTCCAGACTTAATTGAGCAAGCACATTAAAGCAATCGTTTTAAGACTTCAGGAAGTTCTTAAACATTCAGAGGGAGGCCCCAAAGTAAATACGAGGGTGGGTTAAGCTTGTACCTGATACTGCAGGTTTGGGCTGTTGCTCTGTGACACGTCACCGTTCTGTGGCACTCCCAGCTGGCTTCCCGCCGAGGAACCGCTCCACCCTTCCGTGTGGTTTGAGTCAGACTGATCCCACCCCCAGCAGCTCCAGGGTTGGATGCTGGGAACCAGGCCTAAGCCAATGAGCACGCTGTATTCCCCTGCCCACAGCGATAGGCTGAGAGATAGGCATGTGACCCACTCGCAGCCAATGCAATGCCGTCAGATTGCCGAGACGGACCCGGGCCGTCCCCCTCGTCCAGTCTGTGTGTCGCTCTGCAAATTGTGTGAAAAGTGAGCGTGATCGTTTTACAACAGTGAGCAAAGGCCATCCGAGAGGGAGCCAGTATCAGTAAGAATAGAGCCAACAGACTGAGAGAAGGGAAGCTGATGGGCTGACACGGCGGAGTCCCTTATCCACCATTCCTGAAGTAAGATCTAGCCCTTGATGTTGAACTTACCAGACTTACAGAAACTCTTGCGGAAACCAGTTTGAATTGGGTTTTCTGTCACATGCTGTCAAAATGACCGGACTAGTAAGTGTCTGAAAGGGCTAAATTATTCTCTCTGGGAGAATGAGGGGAGTTTTTTTTTCTTCTCTTAAAAAGAAGTGAGCACATAGGAGAAATAAAAGAGAGAGGCTGTCAAATTGTTGCAGATAAGGACGAAAGAATTGTTTTTTGAGGACGAAGATGATTAATATAGTAGTCATGCTTTTTGCATTCTGTGTTACATAACTTTCACCTTCTCAAAACTTTTGTAAGTTTGGCTACATATAATAATACCTCCTGTGAATCGTGTGGGTGTATGTGTGTGTGTGTGTGCGTGTGTAAAGAGGGGGCGGGGAGGGAAGACTGGGTTCTACGTTGTAGTGACGTAGTACAGAATAAAGAAAGCAATAGGTTAGGAAAAGACTATCCCTAAACTCAGATTTAGCAGAATAGGAGCTTGGGGTCAAAACTGATCACAAGAATGTAAGCCCTCCAGAAATTCATAGAATCACTGAGGAATACCTTAGACTTTCCACAAATCATGGGATGGAGGACTGAGGCTATCTCCTGTAGGTTTTAGGGGGTAGAGTGACCCCAACTAACTGTGGCTCACATTATTTATAAATCTACTTGTCTGAGGACATTACTTGCTAGTAAATCAGTCCTAAATTTGGATCCGTTAAAAGAAACAAAAAGGCCAACAAAAATCTATATGCGGAGCTGAAAAGAAAAACAGCAATGACAAGACATTTTCCAAAAATGTATTGAAATAAGAAATTTGACAATTAACAATTCCGTTTTACTGCTTTGCAAGAGGTCAGTTTCCCCATCCTCAAATATATCCAAAGGAAAACAAAATGCATGCACTTTCCATTGTTTAATGTAGCTGCCTGTGCATAATGGTAGGCCCAAATGAACTTAACTTACTTGCAGTCCTCTGAAGTTACTAGTTAGCCCTGAATAAAATATTTAGCACTTATGAGTAATAATACTCACCACTCCACCCCACTTTGGGGCTTCTTCTGTTCAGTGAACATTTATTATATCCTAACTGCACTAGATGTTCTGTGGGTGTAGACTATAAAGTAGGCACAGTCTACACCCTCAGAAATTTCATGCAGAAAAAGCATATATATATATATATATTCAAGACATTCTCCACAGGCTAGTTCCATTTGCAAGAAAGCAATAATATTCAAAAGCTAAGGAAAAAGGGAAGCAGGAGATTATAGGTTGGGTTCCCCAGGAAACAGACCCTGAGATGAAAATGAGCATGCAAATAGTTTATTAGGAAGTGCCTCTGGGATGAAAACCTGTGGATGGGAAGGCAAGGAGAGGGAAGAAAGCAGGGTGGGGTGGGGAGGGGGAAAAAGTAGTGGTGTAAACCAAGGCCTGAGGTGACCCCATGAGGAGCGCTGAAGCTGGGATGGTCTTTCTGGGTAGCTCTTGTTGGGAGGGAGAAGGCCAGACCAAGCCTGGGAAGCTGGCAGCCCCAGGAAGAGCTGTGACATTGGGCAGAACAGCTCTGAGGACAGTCAGCGGACATCCTTCCCAGAAACAACTGGAGGAATAAGTTCTCCAGTCCTGATAGAGGGACCTGAGTGGCATGGCACACAGCATCCGCACCCCCAGAAATTACTTAAGGTTTTGGAATTGAGCTTAATCTAGTGATGTTCCAGACATATTAACCCCCCGAGTCTTTTGGGAGTTCCAAGTGACTTTTCTGGACAGATCGTCCTTGAGCAGGTTCCTGCTCCATACTTAGCCACCTTATTAGCCCAGCTGGTACGAAAATTTTCCCAGACTGGGAAAGATATTAGTCAGAAGATAACCACCATCACCTTATTTGGGATAGTAATGAAATTATTGACATTAGAGCAAAGCGGTTCCAAATTGGTTCTGGAGTCAGACAGAATGCTGGTCCTTTCACTGGAGTGGTCTAAGTGCTTTGTAAATAAATTCACTTAGACCTTTGTATGTATGGGGGGCACCAGATGGTTGACAATGTCTGTCATGGGAAGACAGCTGAGACGCTGCTCATTTCCTACTATTTGCAACTTAAACGGCTGCTGTACATAAAGAGAGCAAGTAATCAGGCTCGTGGAGATGGAGTTCAGAGCTATTAGCTACCAGCTCCAACTTCACAACATTATTTTCAAGCACATTATTAGTGCTTGGGAAGTGACACAGGACAGTCAAATGAGGTCTTTCTTTGCTCTCAATAAAAAAGAAATAATAAAATTATCTTCCAAGAAATTGAGGATCCTGTCCTATTCTGAATGTTCCACAAGAATCCCAAAGGTGAATTTCTGCTGTGCTAAGTATTGTCCGGTAACACAGAAGAAAAAGAAATGCAAATTCTTTCTTTGATTATTCTGACAGGACTATGTGCAGACACTCAAGAAACATGGGAATCACGCTGCATCTACTTATTTCGCAGATGTGGCTGGAACATGCCCCATTTCAGGATAATGGGAATGAGCTCAATGCATTATTGTTCAATTAATTCATTCATATAATGGTCCCAACCACATTATAAAGACCAGCACCTTGCAAATGATTGGCTTGGTGTAGCAGAAGCAAGTGAAAATAATACGAGAGACAGTTTGGCCAGGCCCTGTGCTAATTTGATTAATCACCTAAAAAATAAGACATATCAGATGTTCTTAATTGGAAATTTTCTCTTCATTAGAGAAATATGCCTTGACATGTTTTTATCTAAGAACCACCATGGAGTTTGTACAGAGTTTGGGGACAGCTCTGTGCAAAGTTAATCACAGCCTGCTCAGTTGATTATAGTATGCATTCTGGTCGCTTGTCACGTGAGTAGAGGGAGCTCAACTGCATGACATAAAAGGACTGGACATGCCAGAGAATTATGTATTGTGTTATTTGTTAAACTTTAGAAATGAGACCAATGTTTAATGTCGAAGACCTCTAATCAGCATTGGGTTGTTCAGACTCAAAGCTGTGTTTATAATAATAGCAGATAGTATGATAGAGGTATCTTCCATTTGCAAGTCAAGTGGAAACATTGTAATTGAAAGCCCATTAAAATTTCTACAGAGTTAGAAATTAATAACTTGATGAGTTTATTGGGAAAAAATGGGAAAATATTTGTGAAGATTCTTCAGCTGTTAGAACTTTCCCTGTCCCCAAGGAAATACTGGGATACCGACACAGAGTAACTCACCCTGATTTATTACCTACTGTACTAATTTCATACTAATTGAAAACTGGCACCTAAGAAAATTAAGATATTATAGTTACTACACTAATAATTGTAATAAGCCAAGGTAAAGTGAGAAAACACTCCCTTTTTCCCCCCACAATGCTTCGTCAAAATCTGAATAGAGTGCTCAGGAATTTTTGCATTTTATTATAATAAAGGGTGCTACAGTAAAGTGGTCTTAGAGTAGTACTTGAAAACCTTAAGGACATCTCTGTTTTGTCTTGTTCATAACCTTGTTAGCCATTTTTCTTAATGGGGATGGGGTTTTATTACATTATTTTTTCAGTAGATAATTTTTTCGTAGACTTCATTTTTTAAGCAAAATTAAGCAGAAAGTACAGAGCTTTCCTAGATAGCCTCAGTCCCCACACACGCACAGCCTCCCGCCTTACCACCATCTCCCACCAGACTGGCGCCTTTGTAACAGTTGCTAAACACATCATTATCACCTAAAGTTCATCATCTCCGTTAAGGTTCACTCTTGGTGGAGTACAAGCTGCGGATTTGGACAAATGTACAATGACACGTACCCACCGTTCTAGCATCATACAGAACAGTGTCACTGCCCTAGAAATCCTCTGTGCTCTGCCTTTTGATAATTATTTTGAGCATAATTAAAATAACAGACGAGCTCTGAACACAGTTCTAAAAAATCAGCAGCCTGAAAAAAAGTCTCTCTGGCTCAAGATTTGGATTTCTACCTCTGTTTGCCACTGTTGTATATCGTCTTCTGAGCTGTCGGCGTCTCTGACTAGAGACCAAAAATCTCCTAGCCACCTGAAACAAATACATTCCCAGCTCACCTGAGGCAGTGGACAGAGCTGATTTCCATTAAGACTGTAAAGGGAAACAGGGAGACACGTTTTCATTAATGCCGTTCAAATATTCAGGCAAGGACCCCTTTTTGCTCTGCTTTGGTCTAGGGCTTAATTCTTCAGTTCAATCTTTACTTCCCCTTCAGTTCCACCTCATTTGTTTAAATGAAACAGAAAGCAAATTAGGAAAAACCCAAAATACTTTGATGAATTTAGGTCATTGAAAAGGCCCAAGGATTTTTTTTTTTCCTTCTCATTAGAGGATTGAATCCATTGTTTGCTCAGTTGACCAATCAACAAGTATACATGGCAAGCCCATGGATCCCAACCCTGGAAGTCCCCAGGCGGGGTGGGGGGGAGTGGAGATTTGGAAATGATGAGGACATAGCCTTTGACTTTGGGAAGTGGAGAGAAATCCCTGTCTCCTCTCCTCCCTTGTCCCCTCTTCCTTCCTTCCCCTACTTGTCCAATGCACATTTACGCAGGAATAGACCTGCCTTGGGCCCCACTATACATCATCTTACTAAGATCATTTTATGGCCTTGCATAGTAATGGTTTAGAAATATTTTTTAAATGTTTTTAAGAAATCGGATTTTCTGGGGCACCTGGGTGGCTCAGTTGGTTAAGCAGCTGCCTTCTGCTTGGGTCATGATCTCAGGGCCCTGGGATTGAGCCCCATCTCGGGCTCCCTGCTCAGAGGAGAGCCTGCTTCTCCCTCTCCCTCTGCCCCTCCCCCCAACCCTGGCTTGTGCACGTTCTCTCTCTCAAGTAAGTGAAAAAAAAAATCAAATTTTCCTTTTTCAGCACATGTTTTTGGATTTGATGTTACCTCACAGTCAGTTGTACACTCATAAATGAAGCACCATCTTTCTTGGATTACCAGGGCAGTAGGAGATGCTCTGGTCCTGTTAATCACTGAGTGATTAGCACGTGGGTAAAATACGTCATTGGCGATGGTGTGGGAGAAGGTAGGCTGTGTCACATGGAGTATGAACTGGGGAGTCACAGAGACCTGCGTTTGAATCTATGCTCCATTATTTAGTTGCTGTGTGATCTTGGGCAAGCTACTTACCTTCCCTGACCTTGGTTTCCTATTCTATAAAATGAGTGATACTGCCTGCGTTAAACACAGAGAGTAAGAGTTAAATGTGAATCACCCCCAAGTTGCCCCAGGCCTCACCAGCCTAGAGGCATGACATGAATCTTCTTTAGGAAGAGTGTACTAGTTTGCTAGGGCTGCCATAAAAATACCACAGACGATGTGGCTTCAGCAGTAAAAATTTATTTTCTTACAGTTTCAGGGGCTGAAAGTCCAAGGTCAAGGTGCTGGCAGAGGCCTCTGGCCTTGCCTTGCAGATGGCTGTCTTCTTGCGTCTGTATGTACTGCCCCGCCCCCTGTGCACCTGTGAGCCTGGTGTCTCTTCCTCTCCTTGTAAGGCCACCAGTCATGTTGAATTGGGGCCCACCCTAACAGCCTCATTTTCACTTAATCACCTCTTTAAAGGCTTCATCTCCGAATTCTGTCTTACTGGGAGTCAGACCTCAACATATGGATTTGGTGGGATACAGTTGGTCCATAAGACGTATGCAGCTGGCTTTCACTGTCTTGCACTCATTTGCATGATGCATAACCACAGCTCAGTATGAATCCCACAAGGTGTCTTACAGGTGCTCCGGGTTTCCAAGGGCTTCTACCCTTGCTCTGCCCAGGAAGCCACTTTGGGGTCCCCCAGCACCACTGCTCCTGCCGGAGCCCTCGGTGAGAACACAAATGTCTGCACCCAGGGCGCCGTGCCTACAGCGGAGGGTGCCCAGGTGCTGTGGTGCACCTGCATTGCAACACAGCCAGGCCTGTGCAGTGGGGAGAATGCCGCTTGCCTCCAGCCAGGCTGCTTATCCCTCTATGTCTCAGCATCCCTCATGAAAACAGCTGCTTCATCATCTGTCTGCCGCCTCTTGCCCTCGAGGTCTCCAAGAATATAGAACCAAATGTCATGTTCCGTTCCCTACCCTCCATTCTCCACATTGGGCACCAGGGCACGCCCCCCCCATTTCCCCCACTCCTGGTTCATTGACTTCTGGCAACCTTGCTACTAGGTCGTGCATATGTTCAGACAAATCGGAGCTCCCATTCTAGTTTAGAGCAGGACTCCTTTACCTAGAAACCCTTGCACTTTCCCCGCATGCTTCTTTAACAGGGGCCTGGACAGGCACAATGCCATTACCTTCTGATACAGCTCTCTTTGTCACTCGGCATCTTGTTGTAGTTAAAAAGGGGGGCCCTGCAGCCAGCTTGCCGTGGCTTCCAATCCTGTTCTGTGACCTTGGGCCGGATCCTTCCCTTCCATAAGCTTCAGCTTACTCATCTATAAAATAGGTCTGAGGATAATTCCTACTTTGTAGAATCATAACAAGAGTTAATGGTAATACACATAAAGAATAATCTCCTTGTCTGAGAGGTCATGATTATTATCATTACCGTCTAACATTCTCTGGCAACTCCTCCACGTAGTTCTTTTGGTGATTAGCTCATTGAATTCTCGAAGAATCCCAAGAGGGAGGTGCCATCCTGATCTCAATTTTATAGATGAGGAATTGGTGAAGTCAGTGGCCGGAATGGATTCGGTCAGTCAGGATTCAGTCCAGTTCAGTGTGACTCTAGACAGACTGTGCTCTAAGCCCTGTACCCAGGAAATGGTATTTATTATGACTATAGTCACGATCAATTAATCAACAGATTTTATGTAGATGTTAAGTGCACTTCCGTAGGTGGAGTGACAAATACAAAGCTTTATAAAAAGTGTTTTCTTTCAAGGATTTATAACCTCATTGGGATCTATAATCTCACTGATTTATGTATGTGAAACCAGCACTGAAATAACAAGGTGCTGTGTGCAGATAAAATGGAGGAACGAAAGGGGGCCTGGGTGGCTCAGTCGGTTAAGCATCGCATGCTTGATTTTGGCTTAGGTCATGATCTCAGGATCATGAAATCGAGCCCCAACTGGGGCTTCATGCTGAGTGCAGGGTCTGCTTGAGATTCTCTCTCTCCCTCTCCCTCTTTCTCTGCCCCTCCCCGTGCTTGCATGCATTCTCTCTCTCTCAAATAAATAGATCTTTAATAAAATAAAATAAACAAATCTTAAAAAAAAAAAAAAAGAAACGTGGGAATGAAACACACTATGAGTCCATGGCCAACCACCATGGTCAAGGAAGGCTTCATGGAGAAGATGGGCAGGATGGTTGGAACAAAGGCATGAGTGGTTTGATGGTTGAATAAATTAGGCAGGCGTTGAAGGATTAAGTAGAATCCGGAGAAATTAGGAGGAGGAAGGAAAGGCATTTCTGAAGATTGAGGTGAGCAAATAAACTGCCAAATTGGAGGAAATACCAATACTGTTTAGATTTGTAACTTAGAATGACCCTAAATGCATGGATCCCCAAATACATTCAAAGCGAAACTACTTCTATCAAGCTCCCTAACCTTTTTAGCTTCAGGGCACATTGGGGTAAAGGAAAGAGGCTTCTAGAAAATAGCAGGCAATAGCCATAGAGCTGAGCCAACCCAGGCCTCACCAGCTGCCTGAGGACTGAAAGAAATAAGTATCTTGGTTCCAAGCACTGTTCTAAACAGCTTTAAAAAATGCTTGGAGAGAATAGAAATGTACCGATCTTTCTCAGTGTGTCTTTATGTAATTATAACCCCAAAGTGTCTAAAAACGATAAGCTACATGTTACAAAGCAAACAGAGAAATTGTGCAATTAATTTGACATAAACCCAGTGATGAAGCCAGTCTGAGGGTTTAAAAATGAGACAAAAGAAAGCCGGCCATGATGAACGAAAACAAATGAAGATATCGTGGTGCTTGAGTTTCAACATTTGACCAGAGAAAGTCAAACAGATTAATAATGACAATAAAAGCGTTTCATTCAGTGATGCCTGGCCACATAGAATGCTGGGAACTGGGTTTTATGTATGAAATGCTTTATTAGCACAGTCCACCCGAGACAGCAGGATAACACATGCATGGGCGGCCGGCCGCACATCAGCTCCTGCCTCCAAGGCTATTTGAAAGAGAACATTCCATGTGTTGTGCATGATTAGAAAATTGAAGACATCGGGACACAGTGGTCTTACTTTTAGATACAGGCAGGAGGGGTCCTGTCCTGGGACACAGAGTTTTGCGCGTTCTGCTCTGGCCTTCCACAAACAACATCCCTCCTTATGGGGCAAAGGATTCATGGGGCCAAGGATTCATGGGGCCAAAGGGATGTGGAATCCAGCAGTTCCTTCCCCCATCTTGACCAAATGTCTTCCTTTTTGAGGACCTCTTCAGACCTTGTCACAAGGTCAAGGACAGCAGACTCTACCAGTGGGGTGATAACATCCAGCCATAAAGTGACCAAGGATCTGCTGCTCAAAGGGGCAGTCTAGGGTGTCCCTACCCCTTGCATTAAAGCCCCTCATGATTGAGGACAGAGCTGGGGTAGGAGGGTTGAGCAAGCGTCAGGGCCCAGGTCTCCCTATCCACCATGTTCCAACATCATACTTTGGAGAGTCTGATAATTCTAAATTCAAACCTGGCCCTCTAGGTCATTATAATAATACATACGCCTAGGTGTACCACTTCTCAGGTTCTCCACTTGGTTTATAACCTCTAAATATTTGAACATAAGGTATGTGGTTCCCCTTGGTATTCTTGGTGGTGGGCCCAGGACATACAAAAGAATCTGATAGAAAGCAAAAAAGGACAATGACATAGAAATTCTGAGTCCCTGAACCCTGGGCTAGGAAGTTCATAGCATAAATGGGTGTCTGTGAGAGCTGTGTCTAGCACCAACCCCATTCTCTTTCTCTTTCTTCTATCTGTTCTGAATAAATAGTATTGACAGTGGGCAAAAACAAATTCTTAATGAAATGTCCCTCAGGAGTGAGATGGAATTTTAAAAGTTAATATTTCTATTTAAGGACCCAAAGATTTGCTCATCATTTCTCAGTAAATATGTTAGCATAGAAAAGGCACACTTCCCTGCAGTATTTCTATATCCTATTAAATGAACAAACAAAAACCCCTAGTAGTTATTGCCTCATGGAAGATCCAATAGGACAGAGATTTTTGTGTATTTTATTCACTGAAATATTCCCCGTGTATAAAGCCAGTGCCTGGTGCAGAGCAAATGTTCAACATCTATTTGTTGAACAAAATGAATTAGTATGTGTATCTAGATTGCTGCTGTAATTTGGGGGGCTAGTTTCCACAGACAACTCACATTTAGGAAAGTCACAAACCAAGGCCCAGGCTTTCTATTCCAAGTAGAAGTCTTTCGTTAGTATAAGACTGTGCTTTAATGACAAAGGTTTCTTACATTTAAGGTTTGAGTGAATCTGGCTTCTCTCCAAGGAAAGTAAGGCTCTGCAATTCACAAAAGACTTTGCCCTTTGAGTATATAGTCTCCTACCAGAGGGAGAAGAGCTGCAGGACCAATTGTCTCCCATTTTAAAAATAACTTACGTGTCTGCAGCTTAATTATTTTAAAAGGCTCTTTTATATGTGACATCTCACTTGATTAGCTCAACAACACAGGGAGGTAGGCCAGTGATACTCTCCATTTTGTTAGAAGTTGGGTCCTTTAATCCTCGTCTACTGGCCTACTGACCACCCCACGATGTATGCATGTTATCAAGATTAATAGATTGCTCATTTATTCTTTATCAATAGTAAGATGCGTAAATGGAAAAAAAAGCCAATTTAAACAGTTGTTTGGGCGAAGTCAGATCACTTCAGTTGAACAGAAAAGTCCCAAAAATGTGTTATTTTGTCTCGGCTTTCTGGGTAGTTCCTCTTCTTCACTTTACCTTGCAAGCTTGAACACAGTCTTTGTCGCACTTCCTTAAAGCAAGGTGCTCAGAACCTATTTTCCTTCTCTTGAGAAAAATGTTTTTTGACTTCTTGTTGTTTGTGATCTGGAATGAACCTCGTTTTAAATATTTCCTATTTCCTGCACCCTAAGCAAGTTATGGAAGAGACAATTGCACAAAAATTAAAGTCCACGAACCAAAAGTAAAAAGGATGTGGAATCTTATTTGTGAAGGAACATAATTTTAAAAGCATGCCCCCTACTGGAGGCATGGTGACATGACATCTGGAAAGGAATAAAATTAGAAAGAACCAAAGAACTGTGCAGTCATACTGAAGGTCCAATCTGACACCCAGAAGGCTCCATTATCATTTAAGGACCCCTAAAATTATAGTCTTGCTGCCTGTTCAGATTAACCTCAATCACATACTCAGTCCAGAAAATTCAGAGTTCAAGAGTAAGATAACACACTGTCAAGTCCTCTGTAGATATAAAAGTCCATCTTAGACCAATGGATTTTCTTTCACATATTATTTATGAGAACACTTTAGAAGCAAATAAAAAATTTACCTCTTGAAAATTTTTAAATAAACATTTAGAAACAGAAAACATACTAGTTGAAATATTGAAAAATATCATCTTCCTACAGCCTTCTGTAGCTGGCAAACTCCTATTCGTCTCTCAAGGCCCAGCTCACATGTTATCTTCTTTGAAAGCTTAATCGTACCCCCTTAAAGATGATTAGCCATTTTCTTTTCTGTGCACCTATAAATAAAATTTGCATTTATCATACTATAGTGAAATTGTTTATATATCTTTCTCCCCAGAGCAACTCCAGAGACATTAAACAAGAATTACAAAATATATAAAGTGGCCTCCTTACAACTGAATTTCACACAGTATCTTAGAAAATTATGGATTATCAGAAAGGGAAAGTTTCTTAGAGTTTATTAATCCAAATATGCACCTTCCCCAAGCTTTCCTTCCCACCTTCATTAAAGAGATGAAGAAACAGAATCTAACAAATATAAGTCTATCAAAATGAGTGTTCTTTCACCCAGGAATTAGCAAAGTGAGGCTATTATCCCTGTCTTTTGATTCCAATCAGTGTTCTTTCTGCTTCAACATAACCACCTCCTCTCTACATGATCCCACAATAATACACCCTACCAAACTCTTCAGGGGTACTTAATTTCATGTCCTTGAATTTCCTAAAATTATATGCAAAATTTGTATGCATGTATTTTAAGGTCTGCCTGTAAAAGAGAGGCTTTCCATCTTTAAACATTCATGCATACATAATTCATGCATTCATTCAACAAATATTTGTCAAAGACACTATGTGCAATCCTCAACAAAATACAAGCAAACTGAAACCAGCAACATGTAAAAAGGATTATATATCATGACTAAGTGTGATTTTTTTTCTAGGAATGCAAGATTGATTTAACATCTGAAAATCAATCTTGTGATATACCATATTGTTATAATGAAAGTCAGAAAATAACACGATCCTCTTTTTGTAGACATTGACAAACTGATCCCAAAATTCATAGGGACATTCAAGGGACCCACAATAGTCAAAACAATCTTGCCAAAGAAGGATAAAGTTAGAGAACTCAGACTTTGTCATTTCAAAACCTACTACAAAACTACAGTAATAAAGACAGTATGCACCTAGCATAAAGGTTGACAAAAGGATCAATGGAATAGGATTGAAAATCCAGAAATAAACCATCACACTTCTGGTCAATTGATTTTTGACAAGGGTGCCAAGACCATTCACTGGAGAAAGGACAGCCTCTTCAACAAATGGTACTGGAACAATTGGATAACCACACACAAAATAATGAATTTGGAGCCTCTTCTCTACACCATATACAAAAGTTAACTCAAAATGGATCCAAGACTGAAATGAAAATGCTAGAATTATAAAACTTTAGGAAGAAAATATAGAAGTAAATCTTTGACCTTAGATTAGGCAATGGTTTCTTAGGTACAACCCTAAAATCACAAATAATAAAAGAAAAATAAATAAATTGGACTTTGTATAAATTAAAAATTTTTGTTTCAAAAGACACCATCCAAAAAGTGAAAAGACAATCCATAGAATGGGAGAAAATATTTGCAAGTCATACGAGGCTTGTATCTAGAATATATCATAAAAGATTTGTATTTAGAATATATAAATACTTACAATTGAACAATAAAAACATAAATAACCAGTTTTTAAATGGACAAGGGATTTGAATAGGAATTTCTCCAAAAAAAGATATGCAAATGGACAATAAGAATATAAAACAGTGCTCAACATCATTCGTTATTAAAGAAATATGTATCAAAACCACAATGAGGGGTATCTTGTTGACTCAGCCTGTAGAGCATGGGATTCTTGATCTCTGGGTTTTAAGTTTGAGCCCCACCTTGGGTGTAGAGATTACTTTAAAAAAAAAGACACACCATGAGATACCACCTCGCACCCCTAGGGTGGCTAGAAGAAGAAGGAGGAGATGGAGAAGGAGAAAAGAAGAAGAAAGAAGAAAGAAGAAGAAGAAGAAGAAGAAGGGGAGGAGGAGGAGGAGGAGGAAGACGACGACGACAATAGCAAGCATTGGTGAGGATGCAGAGAAATAGAGACTTATACATTGCTGGTGGGAATGTAAAATGGTGCAGCCACTTTGAAAAATAGTCTGGAGGTCAGGCACAGCTGAAAGTCTTTTTTTCATGGCTCCTCCAGTAAGTGGTTTAAACTCACACCTGGCCCGAGGGCTGCACTAATAGATTGTGAGCTCTTTGAAGTGGGGTCTATGTTTTGGTAGCTCCCAGTGTCAGACACAGTGCCTGGCACTTAGTGAGAACTCATTCACTATTTGGTGGGGGAGTGAATGCTGAGACACTCATTAGAATGCGACTTGGCTAGAGCAAAGCTGAGTCTCAGAAAGGGCAGCACTATCCCATTCCCCCATCCCCAGCTCTCCCAAGATGTTATGTGTACCTTGGGTAGATCAAACCTCTTTAACTCTGAGGGGGTCTGGGGGCATGCCTTAAAATACAGTCCTGAGTTTAAGTAAGACCTTTCCTGTTCATGACCCTTCTACCTCTCCTTGCCCATCCAACCCTCGAAGAGACTACTTAAATATCCCTATTTGGCTGAGGTCCAACAGTCCCATGGGAAGAACATGAACTTTCCCACAACTGAAGTTCATGTGGGCATGTGTAGCAGAAGGTTAAAATTCAAATTCCAGTAGACATCAAGATGTAATAGCTGTGAATGTCCAGGGTGAGGTGCCGAATAACCACACACAGTATTTTAAAGGCAATGAAGGAGAACTTGCTACATGATCCTTAAAATCTCACACCACTTTGAGAATACGATGGGTATATAAAAGGTGCCAGGGTAGTGGGGAAGAGATTAGGTGAAGAGGCTCTCTTTGGAGAAAGCTGGACTAGGAACCCCATCTCCTTACAAATCTAGAGTGGGAATGGATTTCCAGTGGAAAATCTCAGAAGGTCTGAGGTGCTTTTCTGGGAAGTTGAGGGTCTGACTCCTGCCTGGGTAATTCAGCGGGTGAGAGAAAAATTGCTTAAGTGCTTTGATGGCCGTGCTGGGAAAAGTCTGAAGCACTGGTTGGGAATGGCAAACATTTTCAGTTTCTTGGGTCAATGGATAAATGGGCAGAGGTGGGCCCCACAGCACTTGGAGCTGGCAAAGGGTCATCTTGGGCCTTTCTGATTGGACTGCCAGGAGAGGGAGAGGGTCTACAGCTTCAGGAAGCTGGGGCAAATGCTAGGGGCTGAAGAAGTCACGAGTCATATATGCAATAAAGCTGCATCTGCCCAGGCTTGGGGAACTTGGGAGGGGGCCCAGCAGAGACCTGCAAAAAGCCTACAAACGACCCCCACAAAGAGCAAGTCATCTGCAGCATTGTCAGGTCTAGACAGCAGCAAGCCAGGTCTATGGTTCTAGTTCAAGTAAGACCTTTCCTTTTCCTTTCCTTTTTCGATCTTCTTTTCTTCCACCCAACCCTGAAAGGAACTGAAACTGGCTAGCAAGTTGGTGTGGTGGATCAGGGGGAAAGAGAGAGAAAATTATCCTGCCACTGACCCTCCGTATCACTTCTGCCCTTTTTCCACACTGAGATCCACAGATCCCCTCGCTAGGAGGCCCTGAGGTGGGGCCTCCTTCTGCTGATGGAGGTACAGGTGGGGGACTGGAAGGAGGAAGGAAGCCATTTTTCTGCTCTGGCGGCACCTTCTGGCAGTGGGTAACTGCAGACTCCAGTATTCATTGTGAACTCCAGCACAGTGGTGGTGGCTTCAACAATTCCCCCGCAGCATAGCCGCCTGCATTTCCACCTAGCAGATCCAATGCATGCCTACAGCAGCGGCACTCACACCTCTAGTGGCTGAGCTGTGTGTCTCGCTCTGGGCTCCAGCTCCCTCACCCCTTTCCCTTTTGCACTCCTGGAGCTCTTCCCCTTGGGGAACCAGTTAAATCCCTCTGCATGACCTGTCTAGAGCTGTGTCTATTTTTTCTGACCAGACATTGACTAATACACTCTCTTTTCTGGGGCGCCTGGGTGGCACAGTGGTTAAGCGTCTGCCTTGGGCTCAAGGCATGATCCCAGCGTTATGGGATCGAGCCCCACATCAGGCTCTTCCGCTATGAGCCTGCTTCTTCCTCTCCCACTCCCCCTGCTTGTGTTCCCTCACTGGCTGTCTCTCTCTGTCGAATAAATAAATAAAATCTTAAAAAAAAAAATACACTCTCTTTTCTAAGTTTTGGCCCAAAGCAGGTCCAGACCACATGTAGGGAAGAAACTCAAAGTTAAATCAAGTTCAGTGCTTGAATTTATACTTTGGACTGGATATTCCAATTTCTGAATCAAGAATAGGTTTGGCTTCTAAAATAACAGTAGGTCTTAGTGTTGCTTAAGAGTAAGCTGTGAAGTCATGGGCCTGCCAGGGGCTGAGGAAGATCTCCGCCGTGGAATAATTCTACAGGGATGTAGGAGACTAAAATAAAGTTGTGTTTTGATTGTGTTATGAGCTAGGCTTGTTCAGCATGTATATATATATATGTAGACATGTACGGAAGAAGTCTGAATGACCAAAGTGAAACAGCAGAGTCTAAGGGTGTGTGCCTACCAACCCCCAAGATGGCCTCCAACGGTCCCCCACTCTGTGTACTCATGCCCTGTGTAGTCCCCTCCCACATCAAATAGGGCTGACTTGTGTAACCAATAGGATATTGTAGAAATGACAGAGTGTGATTTCTGAAATTAGGTCATAAAAAATATTGTGACTTCTGCCTTGCTTCCTCTTCGCTCCCCAGCTCTGAGGAAAACCAGCTGCCTTACCATGAAGACACTGTGGAGCCCTGTGGAGATGTCCGTGTGGTGAGGAACTCAGGTCTCCCCCCCAACAGCCATGAGAGTGAGCATCTCGCAAGCAGATCATCCAGCCCCGGTCAAGACAGTGACAGCCCTGGCAGATATTCTGAAGCTACCCTGAACTAAAATCACTCAGCTGAGCGTCTCTTGGATTCCTGATCCATGGAAAGTATGTGAGATAACAATTGTTTATTATTGCTTTAGGCCACTAAATTTTGAGCTAATTTGTCATGCAGTAGTAGCTGACAAATATGAAAGGATACGAAAGGGCAGTAGCTCTGGGTACAGGAGAGATACCAGCCAGCAGAAGGAGCATGTTCTCCCCCTGTCACATGGTGACTTTTGACCCAGTCCCCAGCCAGACAGACTGATGAAGTGCTCTTATCTGGGGTGGCCTCTGGGACAGGCAGCTGTAAGCTGGCTGAGTGGAGACCCTGAGGAGCCCACGACAAATTAGAGAAGTAGATCAAGTTTGTTTCCAAAACTATCTTAGAATCTTCCTACTGCTTTATAATTCCTCCAGGACCCCCATCCTGTCATCTCCCCAAGGCACTGCTCCCACCCCCCTTTCTTTATCTAATTTTACAAACCACTTCAAACCAGCACGTACTGAGAGTCAGCTCTGTGCAGACAAACCACTATCCCTCTCTTAACGGAGACTTCCGTGTATAGACCACTTTGCGTTAGAAACTTTTTTTTTTTTTTTTTTTTTTTTGCCTCTAACCTCAACAGTGATGTGAAAGTGCAGAGTCTGATACAGCAATTCTGAGATGGGGCCCGAGATTCTGCATTTCCAGGAAGCTCCCAGGTGAGGTCACTGATGCTGGTCCTGGGACCCCGCCCTAAGCACAAGGCTCTAAAACGCTCCACACGTGTAGAGATGGAAGGTAGTGCAGAGTACCCAGCAAATGCATGAACTCTCAGGGAAGCCCTCGCTGCCTGCAAATCAAACCACATGTATAGCTCTCATTCCTTATGAAACGTGCAGGTTGGTCTAGTCTTGTATGTTTCTTGTGTAGGAGGTCTTTCCCAAGAAATAAGCAAGGGCACCACAAGAACAAAAGTGTTCTATTTGGTCAGTTTCTAAGTCAAGACTTCTTGGGGAGAAAGGACTTTCAAAGTCCTCTCCAATCACCCAGCCTGTGGCTGAACCCGCTCCATGTCATCCCTACCAAATTATTGTTTGAGCTATGTTTGGATACTTCCAGTGATGGCAAGCTCACCACTCCCAAGACAGTCTACCTCGCCTTTGGGCAGCTCTAATTTTAGAAAATTCTGCAGAAAGAACCAAAATATTTTGTCTCCAATTTCCAACCAGTGTCTGAATTATACTTGTAAAGTCATTTAAAACAAGTCTTCATATGTTTAGTGATGGCTCCCTGATTTGTGTCAAATTTCCCCTTCTCCACGTTAAAACAATTTTTCAGTTTTTTCACTTGGTGCTTTTGGGCCATGCTGCTTGGTTTTAGTTGATTCTTGGATGATTCCACTGAACATTCTCCAGCGTGTTTCCATTTGGAAACAGTGATGGAGCCCAGGTAAAATAACAAAAGAAGAGATTCTGGAAGAGGGGAGAAAAGCAAGAGTTGAAGGCAATTTTCTAGCCATGATGAGTGATATGCTGTTGAACGCAGAGGGCTCTGGTGACATTGAGTGAGAGCCCTTAGCAGAAACACGACCACAGCACAGAATAAAGCAAGCACAGCAATCATCTGGGGTCTGCACCCTAAACTCTCAGGAAGACGGTTTAGCCTAAGATCTTTTCACCTCGGGCCCAGATTGCTTCTTCTCCCAGGTCACTGTTTCTCAAAACAATGTCCCCAGAACACCTGGATCAGGATGACCTCAGGTGCCTGTTTCAATATGCTGATTCATGGGCCTCATCTGCATCCTATGAAATCAATGTTTTGGGGGTAGGGACCCGGGAAGCTACATTTTAAACTAATTGTCCAGGTGATTCTGATGAACATGGAGTTTGAAAATCTTGTTCTAGGCCCTATCCTGATGGTTCTTTGTTGCACCAACTGACTGAAAGTAACGAAGGGCAGGTCTCCAAAGAAACAGGTCAAACACTGCAAGCCTTCTAAGAGAGAGAGAGAGAGATCGGGAGAGACTGTGACAGAAGTCAAATCTTGAACTCCTTTTCTTCTTATAGCCCAAGATCTCCCTGCCCTAATCTTATTGTTTAGACTTGATCCAGTGTCAGCACACCTGTCTGGGTTGGCGTCAAGGGCCGTGGCTCCCTCTAGAGGCCAACTGGAATAAGAGCAGGGAGAACAGGGAGGTAATTGAAAGGAAGGAGGGAAGAGAGGGCGAAATGCTGGAGAGCTTCACAAGGAACCCATCTGGCACTCACATACCGCACAGCCTTCTAGCACAGCAGTTCTCAAAGTGTGGTCCAGGGACCCCGAGGGGGTCTAGAAAGTCAAAACTATTTTCATAATAATACAAAAATTTGCCTTTTTTTACTCTCATTCTTGCATGGCTGTGTAGAGATTTTCAGAGGCCACAGGACATGCCGAAATCACAACAGATTGCCCATAGATGCAGATAGAGGAATCCAACTGTGTTTCATTAAGCCTGCCATCAGAGAGATTGCCAAATGTATGTAAAACAATGCCACTCCCCTAAATTTTTAATCTTGAAGATAGAGCTGCTTTTCATAAAATTATTTATATTAGTATATGATGGGTTTATTACCACTATTTTTAAGTGAATTAATACTTCTTTTTCTGTTTTGATAGCTCATATACTAAATATCTGTAGAGATAATCCACATAAACAGAAACTCTTCGGGGTCCTCAATAGTTTTGAAGAATGATGAGGTTCTGAGGTTAAAACACTTGAGAATCACTGCTCTCAACCTTGGCGGTACACTGGAAACAGCCTAGGAAGCTTGAAACAAATATTGATGCCTGAGTTCTATGCCCAGAGATCCTTATGCAATTAGTCTGGTGTGTGGCCAAGGTATTGGGAATTTTAAAAGCTCTCAGGCAAGTCTAACGAACAGCGAAGGTAGAGAACCGTTGCTCTAGGCTTCAGGCTTTTATTGGATGTCAAAACAAGCATGGCCATGGGCAAGTAACAGGAAAGCAAATACAGTCCTCAAAGGCAATCTCTGGTAGAAAAGCAGAAAACAGCTGAGCTATCGAATTTTCCCCAAAAAAATACAACACGAAAAGGGAGATATTGTGTGCCTCTACCAATCAGAGTTTTTCTCTGGCCAAAGATGTTGGATACATCACTGTGTCACTGGATGGGACAAAGGAGAATACATTAAAATGCGACCCAGGTGAGGATTAGAGCAGCTTTTGGGGACATACGGTAATAAAATCTATCTGCAGAGCTGTCCCCAAAGAGTGGGAATCAAGCCAAATCAAAACAAACACACCGAATCATCAGGATGCTATTCTGATTGCAGAAAAGCCAGGTAACAGCTGGGGGTGTGGGGAGGGGGATTTAGGCCCCATAAGGACATACATTCCCCGGGATGATGGACACAGGTGAGTTTTCACAAGCTCCAGCAGCTCTCACGTGATTACTGCTTAGCATGACCAGGGTGATGCCAGGAGGGGAGGAAGGTGTAGTTAAGCACTCCAGGGCAGGGATGGTGTGAACTGGATGGTAGGCTATGAATACGGTGAGAATTATACTTTACGGCTCTCAAGCTGAGAGGACTCTCAATGTTTCAGGTAGCCTGCTGCTCTTCAGAAACTTACATTTTGCATTGGGTTATTCAATTCAGGTAGAGAGCAGTCTCAAGCTCCTTCAGTAATAAGGCCAGTAATAATTATAAATTATAAATAAATGGCTGCTCTGGGGGGGATGTGCTGAGGGGCTCAGTGGGTTAACCGTCTGCCTTCGGCTCAGGTCATGATCTTAGGATCCTGGGATCGAGCCCCACATCAGGTTCCCTGCTCAGTGGGGAGTCTGCTTCTCCCTCTGCCTCAGCTGCTCTCTCTCTCTGTCAAATAACTAAATAAAATCTTAAAAAAAAAATAGACAGATGCCTTGAAGGTGGTCTGCCACTGAGTAGAAGGAAGAGAAAGAAGAGAAAGAAGGAAGAGAAAGGAAGAAAGAAGTTCATAATAATAGGAATAGCTAGTATTTGTTGAGCATTTACTATTCCAGGCAAATTATTAAGAACTTCATATGAGTTATCTGACTTAATATTCTCAACAACCCTATGAGATAGCCCTATAGTGATGAAGAAACAGAGGCTAAGTGGAAGCCAGCTTCCAGATGACCCCCAGTAATCCTCTCTTCCTGGAATTCCCCTCGTGTAGACTTTCCCACATTGAATAGGGAGTGGTCTGTGTGCCAATAGCACATCGAGGAAGAACCTGTGTCGACTTTCCAGGCGACATAATGAAATGTAGCGCACGTTCCATCTTGGCCTTTTGGATCACTTGCTTTGGGGAAGTCAGCTGCCATGCCGTGAGGGCCACATGAAGGGAGCTGAGGCCTAATGCCAAGACCCAGCACTAACTTGACACTTGGGAGTGAGTTGCCTTAGGAAAGGATCCTCCAGCCCTGGACAAGCCTTTGGATGACCACGTTTCTAGGTGACGTCTACTGGGAACCTTACGAAAGACATCCAAGCCAGAACTGCCAAGCCAAGCTCTTCCCAAATTCCTGACCCACAGACACTGTCTACTTCTCAGTGTTCCCAGCAGCAATGAGCTCATGGCCATAACCTGATAGTACCCCCTCATACTGGCTTTTCTTCCCTCCCATCTCCCGCTCACATTCCTGGTTCCCTCACTGCTGACTCTGGGAACCCCCTTCCAATAAACTACCTACATCCAAGTTCTTTTCTCAGGCTATGTTTTTAGGAAGAACCCAAGCTAACACAAACATCATGATAAGTGGGCTTTTTCACAGATTCAAATGATGTTCTATTAAAAACATATTAAGAAAGGAGTTTAAATTTAAAGAACAAGTTCATGCCACCCCCAAAATGTTGTTTGTTTGTTTGTTTGTTTTTCTGGTTACCAAGAAAATAGATTCAGGAATTCCTGAAAGTAGGGAGCTTCACCTAATTTTCAACCATGAGACTTACCCACCTGCAGAGCTGACCTTGAAATTTTGTTGGTGACATTTCCTGGAAACGGGGAACCATGGCTCCTAGCCCGCATGGTCTCACCGGCCTGCTTGGAGTGAATTTTGACCAGGAACCAGAAATAATCAAACATTTAATGAAAAATCTCTAAAGAAAGACTCTAGTCACGTTTTGGCTCTTTTCTTGGGTCACTATAAAATATTCCTTTGACTCAGCCAAGACACAAATATTCTCTTAATATCTTTGGTATCCTAGCTTTAGTCTATATAAAATATTCCTGAATATTAAGATTCCTGTGGAAGCTGTCAGAAAATCATATTTAACATCCCTACGTCTGCCGACTTAAAAGCCGGGTCACACTGAATAGCTGAGTCAAATAGTTTCCAACAGGTTGTCTCCAAAGATTGTATTCCCTGAGTTGACTTGAAATCAATTGTTTGGAGTGAAGAATGTATTTTCCCACAAAACCAGTTATTCCGAAGGTAATCAACTCACCGTGGTTACTGAGGACTTTTCTAGTTGTAGCACTGAACGTTCAACATCCCAGAAACACCCTCAGTCCGGAAAACCAACAGCCCTGGCAAACCAGGACAGCAGGTCACCCTGTTTATTTCGGATGGTTATGCTTCCAGTTCGTTCACAGAAGCTTGTTTCAGCCTTGGTCTGGCTGAAATGTAGTCCTGATTGTGAAGAAGTTCTGAATAATGGACAAGATAAGGCAAGGTGCTGGGGCACGCTGGAGAATTTCAGGGCTGATACAGGAAAAGACAGGACCAGGAGATGGCACTATGCCCAGCATGCTTCTCGGGCAGGGGTAGGACAGGGTTGCCTGAGAAAAGACATCCCTCTCTGCAGGAGATCTTCCAGATACGGTGGGAAGGGGCCACTGCCCACAAGGGGACAAGGGCCAGGGAACTCTCAGGGAGGAGGGGAATTGGAGAGGGGGCTGTGTGTCTAGGCAATGCCAGTCAGCCGCGAGGTGGGGAGGTTCTGATTAACCCTGAAGGGCAGCAGCAGTCTGGGGTCTCGTACAGCCGTGGGATTTATCTTACGCATGGCTAGCTGTTGCTCAGTGCGGTTCATGAGGTATGCATAGCTGGCAGGCTCTAGACCCTAAAAATACGCTTATTTGGGCTATAGTTAAAGCAATTGGATGTGTAAGAATTCCAGGTTGCTGTTAGAAGGCTTTGGGCTGACAGTCCAATATACAGAGCTCATCTTTGCATCCAGACCTCCAACCGTGGGTATCAGAACACGTATCATTCCTGCCGCAGCCTTGACAGTGAGAACAAAAAATCCCCTCTGCTGTTGGCCTTCTGCCTCCCCTGTCTTCCCATCCTTGTACTTCCTTCTTCAAACACCAGCAATGTGTGGCTTTCGTGACCTGGAGAGAAAGATCCAACAGGAAGGTAGAGGGGACGGCAGTGAGTAGGGGGCAGGGGCAGTGGATGGAGTGCTGAGACCAAATAATGGGACAGGTGAGGACAGGATGTAAGGAACACAAGTGTTGTTCTGGGACATGAGAGGAACTGTCATGAGACCTACGAGTCAGAATCTGCCTGCACCCGAGGGATGAACAGTATAAACAGTTATTATCTTTCCAGACTGCCCCCTGATCCACCACTTTTTTAATTTGCAGGAATACCCCACTGTATGAGGTGTCTGTAAGGTGTGGTACCCCATCCCTCGCTGAGGAAAGTCAGGATGGGGTCTTCCTGTTTCATGCCCCTTACAAATCCAGGGGCACAGGATGCCCGCTGGCCCATGAGATGAGCAGGAACCAGAGTGGAAGTGCAGGTAGAATCGGTCCACATGGCGGTGTTCTCCGATGGCTCTGGTGTTTGGCACTGGCTGTGTCCCCTGAAAGTGGTGTCGGCAGAGCCCTGAGCACACTGTTCCTGTAGCCTGATCTTCACTGTGCTTCCAGCCCGTCAGCCTCACATGGGATCGTGCCTAATTTCTAAGGCTGATCCTCCAGCCTCCCTCCATGCTGAGTTTGTCAACAGCTATCCTTAAATTAGTTGGGGTCATTTCTGTTTTGAAACCTGATCAATACAAATGCCATGGCCTCTTTTTGATCCAGAAGTTAGAGGTTTCTCTGTCTCCAGGCTAGTCCAGATCTGTCCTCAAAGTCTTAAAACATAGATCAAGTACATTTCTCCCACTGAAAGATAAATTCTTTCCAAAATTATCAGTCCTCAAAAAAAAATGAACAATTTCCATTATAGTAAATAAACAAGATATGTATCAAACTCTTCTTTTAATGGATGGGGAAAAGATCATGAATTAACAAATGTGAAAACATTTTTATTGACCTGAAGATACCGTAATTTGAGGAAAGCAAAATGGTTGACATTGTTTTCAATTATTGTCACAGCAAGATGCCTGTAAAATTCATATAATTGGATTGAGTGGCACTGTTAATGACTCTTTGGATATGTACAAATCTAGTCATACACTTCAGAATTTGCAGAGGCAAATTAATTTAATATGCTTTATTCACTTTCTGGGTTGGGCATTGGGTTATATCCCATTTGAATAAAACATTTGGGCTCTAATTTGCATTTTTGCCCACAACATACTTTCCAATTCTGCCTCCTTCACATCATTATTTAGCATTGTGATTGTGTCAGTCATTTCTTAGACAGCACATTAATCACATTCATTATCAGCTGGATGATTTGATTCCAAGGGCAATAATAAATCACACTCAACCTAGACAATTGAATATCAAACTCTTTTAACTGTGGTTTGCCTAGGTTGGCTAAAAGAATGTTGGTCCCAGCTACCCTGACTGCTCCTCCTTTCCAGGGAACACCATCTCAGAAGCACATGGAGATGAAAAAGGTCTAAGATTGCCTGGAGACAGAGACTCAGCTTTTCCCGATGAAATGATTTCTTCTTACTTCCGTGAAGGAGGATTGGAGGGAAGACAGGTTGGTCACTGAATATATAAATATGGTGCCCAAGTGTGAAGAAAGCTGTGTCCCACAGACCTCTAGCAATCAACCAAGCGCTGGAAAGGAGTTGCTCTCCCCAACCTAGTGAAGAGCCTGCTGGAACCCTTCCTCTCTGACCACCTTTCCAGCGCCCTCTACTGATGAAGCTTAACAGTGTGCCAGAAAAAGGAAGAACATTTAAAGGAACCTGGTCATTTTTTCATAGATAAGGCAACAAAGCTTGAATTTGACCTTAAGAGGCAATAAATTGATAACTTCTGGGGTGCCTGGGTGGCTCCGTTGGTTAAGCATCCGACTCTTAGTTTCAGCTCAGGTCATGATCTCGGGGTCGTGGGATCAGGATTGAGCCCTGTATCAGGCTCCACTTTCAGTGTGGCGTCCACTTGTCCCTCTCCCTCTGCTCCTCCCCCAGCTCGTGCTCAATCTCTCTCTCTCTCAAATAAACAAACAAATATCCTTTAAAAAATTAATAACTGCCATAACACTGTACATACTGCTCTGACCATTGAAGTCTAACTATTGGACTAGAAAAAAAAAATCCCTAAGTCGAGTGGCTTAAAGCAACCACTGTATGATTTTCTCTCATGGGTCTGTGGGTTAATGGGGCCAGCCGGGCCGTTCTCATATTCCACATGATGACATCTGGGGCTGTGGTCATCTGGAGGCTCAAGTGGACTAGAAGAGCCGAGGTAGTTTGCTTACATATATTACATCACGCAGAGATGACTGGAAGGCTGGGCTCAGTTGAGATGCTGGAAAAGCTGAGGCTCTGTCTCCAGGCAATCTTAGACCTTCTTCACCTCCATGGGCCTTCTCTTTGTGGTCACTCCACATGGTCTCTTTAATAGGTCTTTTTAGCCAGACTTCTTAAATTGTGGTCTGAAAGTGGAAAGAGCTTTGGGACATAGTCTTGAGCTACCTGTCACTCCCAGGGCTTAAACAAGGTTGAATATCATTTCTGGAGATATTAAAGAAGGGACTCAAGAATCAGCCAACTGGCGAGACTGGATGACCTGTAAAGTGTCCTTCCAAAGCTGAGATTCAAGTTTTCTAAGACTTGACTTTTAACATCCTTCATGGGACTATGACAGCACCATCTTCCCAATTCCCCTGCTAATGATTTCATCGGACTGTCTAATCCTGGCAGAGGGCATGATGCCTGCTAACTGATAATTGGTTTGCATAAGCTAGAGTGAGCCATATTTGAATCATGCATGTATCTGTAGAAATTGAAAATAATTGACCAAACTATAAGTAGTGGTGTTGAATTTCATTTTTGGTGGATATGTAAAACAGTTTGTATTGCATTCTCACTCCTCTTTTTTTTTTTAAGATTTTATTTATTTATTTATTTATTTGAGAGAGAAATTGAGAGAGAGAGAGAGAGAGTGAGCAGCTTAAGGGGCAGAGGGAGAAGCAGACTCCCCACAGAGCAGGGAGCCTGACACAGGGCTCAATCCTGGCACACCAGGATCATGACCAAAGCTGAAGGCAGATGCTTAACCGACTGAGCTACCCAGGTGCCCCGCATTCTCACTTCTTAAGTCACATTTAATATACCCATGGAAATTCATCATTTTGCAGTATTTCCACATGCATGATTCCTTTCCGATGGACACATCTTTGCCTTTTATCTTCTAGGAACTGAGGTGACTGACTCAAGTAAGCCAATTGAGATTTCACAGTTTTGTTTCATGTTTTTCCTTGTGAAATTGTCTTCACTAAGGACAGTAAGTAGATGACATCCGTTTGCATTGAGAATATAGTTTTCTTTATGTCTGGTCTATTATGGAGTCTGGGTTCAACCTAAGAAATTATTTATTGATTTCTTTGCATAGGAAAAGAACATGTCCAGCTCGCTGGTAGAAAAATGGTCTTCCAAATTTTACTGTATTGTTTCAGTCTTTTATGAAAATTGTCCATTTGTGTTCTGCTGGGTGTCAATGTAAAATTAATCTGACCTTTTTCTCCCTCTGCAACTTAACCTTTTTGGTGGGAGACCTTGTTGTTGCCCAGAGCTGTCTGTTCAAGCTTTGGCCACTAGGTGGTGCACTCGGTAAACATTATCTCCACCTCCCTGGCCTGCTTGCGGTCTCACCTTGTACTCTCGAAATGCCCATTTTATATCTTGTGCCAAAGGGCCAGTTTCACTCACTATGAAATAATTATATGTATCTTAGCATTTAAGTCACATGAACTATATTTTCTTTCCATCTGATACATCGTCTTCTAATTCATCCATGTGGTCACAGAATGAAATTGAGCTGCTTAAAATGAGTTCCTCGTCAGTGGAGGTATGCAGGCAAAGGCAGGAGAGCCATTTGGTGGAGACAAGTTGGAAACAGGATGACACTTTATCTCTAAATACTTTTAAGTGTATTTTCTGAAACAAGGGCATTGTCTTGTCTAACCAAAGTACAACAATCAATATTGTTGTCGGACCCAGCAGACCATGACCTGAGGGCCAGATCGTTTCTACCACGTTGTAGGGTCTGTTGTAGCTACGGATGCTTTTGAATAATTGAGAACTGTTTAACAAATGAAAACTACATGAAATTCAAATTTTAGTGTCCACTGTATGCGGGCTGCTTTGTGCTACAAAGACCGAGTTGAATAGTTGTGACGGAGATTTCTGGGGGGCTCTCATTGCTGGTTCACAGAGCCCCAAATATCTACTCTCTGGCCTTTCACAAAGACAGTTTGCAGAGCCCTGATCTAATCTGCAAACGTTATTCAAATCTTGCCAATTATCCCCCCAACGTCCTTTACCAGGCCTTGGATCCAACCCTGTTATTTGATTTCTGTGGGCCTCAGTCTCCCTTGTGAAATTAAGACGATGATGGTCCCTTCCTGTTAGGTTCTTATGAAGATTGAGTGGCTTCAGTAAAGGTCTTGAAACAATGTTTGGCATAAAATAAGTACCCACTAAGTACTGACTACTCTCATTACATCAATCTTAGCTTACTTTTCATCTTTTAAGGAAAAGTAAGAGAAGACGTCAGGAAATTCTGCTCCTTTTCACAGAATGGGGGTGCACTTGGTTGGGGTGTCCTCCCTTCGGGGCATAGGTGCCCCCTACCAAGGACTGCAGAGCCCTCCTAATTCACATGTCCTCTTCCTCTTAGCCACTGAGAGACATTCTGCTGCTGTTTTGTGTGTAGCTGAGAGGCCCACAGGAGCTGGTGGCTATTGAAATGCAAAGGATTCATGTCATAGGTCGTTCGTTAAGTGCAAACCTGAAGATTTCATCAGGTAGCCAGACCAGCTGATGGTCTGTGGTAGCAGGGGCTTATTTCGCCTCACCAAAGAAGAACTCTAACGTGTGTTGTCAAAATGGCGGAAGATACCCCCACCACTCCCTCCCTACCTCTGCCTTGAGCCATGGAAGCAGGAGAGCGAGGTTCCTGTCTCAGGGATTCGAAGAATGAATCTCGTGGACAAAGGAGAGTGAGCAAAGCGATGGAGTTTTAGTGAGCAAGGATACAGAGAAAGCTCTCAGGAGTGGGAAAGGGTCCTAACCGGTTTCCAATGAGGGTTCTTCATGGGCACTCTTTTATTTAGAACTGGTCCAGAAACATGTGGCCCTACAATTCCCATGACGTCTTTTTGTTGATCAAGGATTCATGAATGGTTAACTTCTCCTTTGAGGCCTGCTCGTTTTTTATTTTCTGTGGTCACAATGTAATTATTAGGAAAACACTTTAACCCTAGCAGTTGGGACAGGGTGGTCTGGTTTTTCTTCCTCATCTTGTTTTCGTTCTGTCCTAGCGTCTGCATACCTGAAATACCCTCCGATTCTAGTCAGGGGCCTCATACCTCTCCCCGTCTAGACCTTAACCCTTTTCCAACTCCAATTAAGCTGCATTTGCCAGGGTAATTGTTGTCCGAGAAGGGATGACAATGTTCCATTTTAATGGCAGGTAGGTCTTTATGTAACAGTTGTAGGATTACAAAAAAAAAAGGCTATAGAGGATTTAATACAATAAATCTTACGGGACCTGCAACAAGGAGGCACACACAGACATTTTGGGTATCTTTTTTTTTTCCCCAAGATTTTATTTAAGTATTTATTTGAAAGAGAGAGAGTACAAGCGGGCAGAGGGGCAGAGGGAGAGGTAGAAGCAGACTCCCAGCTGAGCAGGGAGCCCGATGCCGGGCTCAGTCCCGAGACCCCGGGATCATGACATGCGCCGAGGGCAGACGCTTAACTAACTGAGCCACCCAAGGTACCCCTTGGGTGCCTTAACTGGGACCAAAAAAAACAAAATTAACAAAGGCCCAACATAGCTTCTCTCCTTCTCTGGGACCACATGGGCTCTTCTCGGCTTCTCAGCACAGGCCTGCCCTGCGGTCCTACTTCTCTCTGCAGGTTGAATCTGCTTACTCATCTGGCCTACCCATGGTTCCTAAGAGCCACACCCAAATGAAAACACACACTGGGCCTCTGAATACAACTATCATTAAGGATCCTGCAGTAAACCCGGTGGGTTTATTTGGGTCCTAAATTCTAAATTCCAGGAAACCATCATCAACTGGCCCAGGTTGGCTCAAGTACAAATTGCTGGCCAATCATCTGTGATGGTGGGGGATGGGGTGTCCTAGGAAGGCATCCTGTGTGGAGAAAATGACTGTCCCCTTTTAGAATGGACAGTTCAGCAATGGCTGCCTGCTCTCAAGAGAGCACATGCAATTTTTTTTTTCCTTAAATGAAACCTTTTTTGACTGCATAAAATTCAAGATGTTTAAACAGCAAAGAAAATCCTAAACAAGATAATTAGGGCTAAAAAAACATTACAAAAGAAACAAGTACTTGTCAACTCCTCCAAAATAACATGAATTTAGGATGAAACTAATAAAGATATTCCTAAGTTTAGCTGGGAATGTGGTTATTTGAGAGGCTTTTTTGGCATTGTTTTTAAAACTTACTAGTATAAATATTAAGTAACTTTTTAGGTTTCTGATTAAAATTCACAGCATATAGACATTATCTTTATTGTTTTGAACATCTTCATCCAGTCATGTCAAACCTCCCTCAGTTATGGGTTAGTGTAGTGGACTTTATATTTCAATCAAAATAAAGTACTTATACTATCTCAGAGGAGACAGAATTGAAGTGGAAATAATGTAGTCATAAGAATTATATTAAAACCATCTATATTTGGGGTGTTGTTTTGAGAGAGAGAGAGAGAGGGAGAGAGCTGCGGCGGGCGGGAGGGGAGGCAGAGGGAGAGAAAGAAAGAGAATCCAAAGGAGGCCGCATGCCTCAGTGTAGAACTTGGTGTGGGGCCATCCCATGACCCCGAGATCATGACCCGAGCAACTAACTGAGCCACCCGGCATCCCTAAAACCATCTATATTTGAAAAACACTGCCTTCGTCAATAAAAACAACTGTAACATTAATTAAATAACAGCAGTTAAACTAAAAAGATGAATCAAGATAATTCCTAAAGACAGAAATCACAGTCACGTGATTATAGATGTTCGGGCTCACCCGTTGCACACCTGAATCCAGCCGGAAGGTGACCCAGATCCTGGTCCTCACCGCTTAGCTCTCTTCCTTCCCTGGGGGCCTGATGATCCAGGAGAGTCTCTGACCCTGGGGCCTCTGCCCTCGGCTGTATGCGGAACAGCAGGGAGCCGCGAGGGAAAGAGCTGGAATCTAAACTTGGCTTCAGCCAGTTTTTGTCTTTTTGGACCATTTTCTTTGCTTAGCTCGTTGAGCTTTCTCCCAGTGGACAGAGCTGCCAGCCAACCATCTTTGATGGCAGGACGTGGTTCTTTCCAATCCTTTCTCCGAGTCTTCTGCCATCTGCCATTGGGGGGCGCACTTCTGACGGCGGGGGCTGACGCTTCACACACCGTGGAAAGTTTCTCCTCTCTCAGTGGTTTCTCCCTCCCCAGTTGGTTTTCTGCCCCGTCGCCTTACATTCTTGAGGTAGTTCAGGCAGTATTTCGAGTTCAAGCTTCAACAGAAGCTCTTGAATCTCACTTCCCAGCTGTGAATGTTAACCCCGTAAACACGCTTGCACAGACCGCTGACTTTTTCTTTGATCTCTATGCTCTTTATTCCGGTGGCTTTCTTCACATAATTCTTCAATATGTCCTTGTTCTTCTCTTTCAAGCCTTTTAAGTAAACAGCATCAATGAGTTGCTTCACATCAGCTTCTGATTCACAGAGCAGGTGATCTCCACTTTCGGATTTATTCTTTCTATTGTCAAGTTGCCATCACGCAATGTTTTCTGGAAAGAACAGGCAAACTTGCTATCTTTAGTGCAGTTTTGGGTATTTGACGGGTTCTCATCATTTACCCCCTTGCTTCCTCCTCAAACATTTGTTTCTGTCCCTTCAGTTCCTGCACTGCCCCTTCTTGGAGCTTCCTAACTTGGGAAAACAGTTTCAGGCTTTCCTAAAAATGAATGTTTTCAGCCAAAGCATCCATAATTTCCCTCAGAAGTTGTTCTACATGCTTCTGAGATGCTTAAAAGACGTGGCTGGCATCGGTCACTAGGGAGCAACGGGATTTGGATGCATTTTCAACTGGTTTTGTCTGTCCTTGAAGTCAGGCGGTCAGCACTGCATGCAATGAAAGCTTAGGGGGTTCACTTTTCCGTTCTTTTTTGGACAAGGTCTGCCCTATCCTCAGGTGAAGATGCTAACCCGTTGGGATATTTACTAACTGCTGCCAAACTCTGTGTGTGTGACTCGGGGGACTGGCCGCCTCCGTAGATGACTCTGGGGCTCCAGCAGCCTCTCGTGGACTTTTCAGTACCCTTCAGACCGAGCAGAGAATCTCTTACTAGCTCTTTTCTCTCCTTAAAGTGGGTTGGTTCTTTTCTGGAACAACAATCGGGGCAGCTTATGCCAGAGTCTCCCAGAGAGACTCGAGGACGCTTAGGCCTGGCTCAGGCATTCCTGCACCGCCACCAGGGCACCAAGCAGTGTCCCAGGACTGGCTGGGGAGACATCATGCGGCCTTCGTCAGGCCCTCCACGACTCCAAAGGGACCGCCACTCTGTCTCTGGTTGCTAGTATCCTGTGGGCCACAGCTAACCCAGATACGTGCCTGGCAGACGGGAGAGGCCATCAGGGGGCTGGAGGTCAGGTTCTATGAAAAGGGCTCTCTAATTTGGGTCTGCTTCCTGCACAAACAGAAAGTGATATTCTTTGTCCGCTGCATTTGCACACATGGAAAAGGCTCGTTGCAGCCAGAGGAGACCAGCCGTGAGCCGTGACTGCTCCAGACCTGACCTGACGCTGCAGGAAGCCAGGGAGGTCACAGCGGTGCCATGTCATTACCCATCCTCTGCCCACGAGACGGTCAGGGCATAGTGACAGGGCACGCCGCAGTAGAGACTCCCGGCCCCACCCCCCCGAGTGGGTTCACATTTCCTTTGGCAGCAGGGATGCCTGACTCTGCCTACAAAAGTCACAGGGGTCTCCCTCCCCTGGACGCTTCCCACCTGGTTTTTGTTCGGTCTGTCTGGTTGGGTAGGGGCAGAGCCCTGAAAGGCCCCAACAAAAGTATTAACTAACAGCCCTGGATTCAGTATCAGAATGGCTGTGTGTCGACAGTTGGTGAATTTTCAGTGGGGCCAGCGTTCCCCTCTCCATCCATGTATTTCTGGATCAGGGACGCTCTCCTCCACTGGGGACTTGAGCCAGGCTACTTCCATCATGTGACCGTACCATCTCTAGCTCATGGCTCCCAAGGTTGTGCTCCAATTTTCTCCACCCCAAGAAGTCCCTCTCCAGAGGGAACAGGTTCTTGTTTTCACTACACTTGCCGCCATTTGCTTCTTTAAGCAGCATCTGACTCTCCTGGTATCCCACCTGGGACTCTGCCAGGAGCAACGTGTCCCTAGTACCTTTATTGGAGGGAAACTAGAGAACCGTGAGTGGAGGCTGGTCTGGGGTCCCAGATGGTGCCAGGTTCAGGCCCCTGGTGCCCCTGTGGATGTGGAGGAGAGAGTGCCTCTGAGTAGGCTTGGGCTGGGGAGGCAGCCAAATTCCTGGTGAAGTGATAGTTTCTTTGTTTATCATTCAGGTATTTATTTATTTATTTAAAAGATTTTATTTATCCATTTGACAGAGAGAGAGAGAGGCAGCCAGTGAGAGAGGGAACACAGGCAGGGGGAGCGGGAGAGGAAGAAGCAGGCCCCCAGCGGAGGAGCCCCATGAGGGGCTTGGTCCCAGGACTCCAGGATCACGCCCTGAGCTGAAGGCAGACGCCCAACAACTGAGCCACCCAGGCGCCCCATCAGGTCTTTATTTAAGAAGAAAGTTTATAACCTGTTCCTAAAGAATTCAGCCATAGTGGGGGGAGAAGAGACGAGAGGGATGTTAGTCTCGGCTCTTTGATTTGCAAGTGACAGATACAAAGGTGGCAGGAGCGTAAGCCACTGGAGGCTACTGAGCAAAGAGATGAATGTTGCTTTTAACCCTCAGAACTGGGCCATGTGCCTGGTATCTAGTGTCATTTACGAACACCTCACTTGAACGAATATGGTCTAAAATGTACCAACTTCATGATCAGCAAGTTAAACATTACTTCATAGGCTGTTATTTATGCTTCCAGCAAATACGGATTTCTATCGTTTTTAAAAGAAGCAATTCCTTAATCTTCAGTATTCAGTTTTACCAACACATGAAAGGCATGAGAGAACAGCTATGTACATTTCAGGGCAATGTGCCTGATTAACTGCAATTTCTGTTAGAAGCTATCACGCCACGTAAAATGGTCTACAGTACCACAAACAATCTTTAATGAAGACTTTTTACGTATTTATGCTGACTTCTTTCTCATTTTATCTGGGCAGTAATTTTACAAGGAACATGAGGATTCAGGACAAGATATACATAATGGGTTTTCTCCCCCCATAGGTGATAATAAAGAACCCACTTGCAAGAGAGGGCACAGTCGTCCTGGACGTCAAAAAAAAAAAAAAAAGATCTGTCCCTGAGCTGAACACAACAACAAACACAAACACCCGAAACCCCACAACTTCTCTCTTCACACCCATATGCCTGAGTCATCGCCGTGTGGTTCTGCTGGATACAGAGCTTGCCACTCACGGTGCCAAGACATGTTCACGATGCCGAAGGGTTGGTGGTACTTACATAAATTAATCCAGAATACGTAATTGACCAAGCCTGATTCATCTTTCACAGTTCTGCCAGGAGAACAGTGTGCACGAATTTTGAAAGAAGTGTGAGCACTGCTTTTTCTGAGCCTCGGAAATTCTCCTTTGAAAGAACAAAATTCTAGGGGCACCTGGGTAGCGCAGTCGTTAAGCGGCTGCCTTTGGCTCAGGGTGTGATCCCGGTATTCCGGGATCGAGTCCCACATCGGGCTCCTCCGCTGGGAGCCTGCTTCTTCCTCTCCCACTCCCCCTGCTGTGTTCCCTCTCTCGCTGGCTGTCTCTCTGTCACATAAATAAATAAAATCTTAAAAAAAATAAAAAAAGAACAAAATTCTCTCATTGCCTTACCTATCGGTTTGGTTTACATGCTTCAGTCGAGATTTTCAAAGTGCTTCCCAAGCACAAAGCCATCCCTGGATTCGTTCTCAAGCTCAGGTGGCAATGGAATCAACTTTTGCAGGAAAAGAAACCCGAAAAACAAAGCCCCCCACCAAAGCTGCTGAAAGTCTCTCAAATGCTCCAGGAAGCAAATTTAGCAATTAAAACCAAGAGTAAAATTCGTCCTCGGATTATTCACTTATGCATTGTGGTTTTGATTAGGACAAATTAATTTCAGAGTAAAGCTAAAAGATTCAGTTTTCAAGTGAATCTGAGAACCTTTTGTCCTCAGACTGAATGATAATCTTTCCAGGGACTTTATTTCTCGTATGTTAGAGTTTTCTGCTATGACATTGAGCTCTCTTTCAAGAGAATGTTTGCTTACTTCCCTGTAAGGGTGGGCAGGGTCCAGGCAATCAAGGAGGGCTCAAGGGGCCTGCAGAACTCCATGTCAACTGTTCATATTTTCTTTATCACGTCTTATGTTTAAGTAAAAGTGTTTTATTTTTTTCTGAGTTACCACGGAAAGATTTCCCACTAAAGTTTTTCCTATATTTTTTTAGCAACCTCTCTTCCCATCCTGAAATATAGGCTCAACCAATACAGAAGCATGGAAAACCCAGTAAGTAGGACAAAGTTAATGTAATTTTACAATGATGGTGGAGGCAGGCTTGGTGGTAAGAGGGGATGAGTCTGAATTCGTGAAAAACATTTAATTACACTCTAAAAGAATGTTCTATCACTTTAAAGAACAGAGAATACTTCCCTTAACCCATTTAATTTTTAATTTTTTTTAATCCCATTTTAAAACAGGATTAATAAAAAACCCCAAAACCCCAAACCTGCTATTGGTGACAATACTTATGGGTCCTGTTCCTTTAACTGAGTGGCCTCTGCATGCAGTCTTAAAAACATCCAACTACAGGTCCTATTTTGCTCCTGGAAAGTATTTTTGTATCTAAACCTTGTTTTATTTAAAGGAGTAATTTAGTACCATGCAATAATTTGCACGTCTGTTAATTAACCATTACAGAACTCTGTGCCCACAGTTACAAATTAGGCACACATTTTTGCTAGATTACACACCTGAGAATTCTCTTCTGGGTATTTTGACTAAGTTGTTCTTCAGGATGGAAAAAAGATGCATAGTGGGTTGCTCAGAACATTGAAGGTGAACTTATAGACCAAATCTTCTATTTTTTTTTTAAGATTTTATTTATTTATTTGAGAAAGAGAGAGCACACCTGCGAGAGACAGCATGAGCAGGGTAGAGGGGCAGAGGGAGAGGGAGAAGCAGACTCCCCGCGGAGCAGGGAGCCCAACATGGGGCTCGATCCCAGGACCCTGAGATCATGACCTGAGCTGAAGGCAGCCACCTAACTGAGCCACCCAGGCACCCCTTCTACTATTTTCTTATGCTTCATGTTATAAATAAAAAAATGAACATAAGAGTGCCAAAAAAAATCAGCTTTAATCCTTACAGGGTATTTGTATGCACAGAGAGATCCTTAACATCCTTGCTTTAGATTCTAAAAAATAAACTGATAAAAACACAGTTTAAATGATTTTTATTTCTCTTCAGTCTGTACTCATTTAAAAAAACAATCAGATGGTGAGCACGCACTGTCCCAGATGCTCTCCTAAGTACTGGCTATGAATTATTCTATTTAATGCTCATTACTCTAAGGCTGGGACTTAGGTCATGCCCAAATCACAGAATGGGGTCATGGAGACTTACAGTGCGCAGCTCAGAAGACACCGGAAACTGCTTCCACACTGCAGGTGACAACCCAGAGGTTCAAGAAACCAACTTGGGAGATCACTATCCGCATAAAGAAACAGAAACAGAGTACAATAGTACAGAACAGAAAGGACTAGAATAGAGTTGATAGAACAGAAAATAGCGCAGGGCGTCACGGAGAGGAAAGTGTGATTTTGTGAGGCTTTGTTTTAAATCCACATGCACAAATATATGTGTGAACTCATTCTTTTCTTTTTTAAAAGATCTTATTTATTTGTCAGAGAGAGCGCACGCACAAGCAGCGGGAGTGGCAGGCAGAGGGAGAAGCAGGGTCCCCGCTGAGCAGAGAGCCCGAGTTCGGACTTGATCCCTGAACCCTGAGATCATGACCTGAGCAGAAGGCAGACACTTAGCTGACTGAGCCTCCCAGGTGCTCCTGTGTGAACTAATTCTTGATGTTAAAGTGCATCTGTTACTCTGGGTTGTGACTTTAGAAAATATGAACTTTATGCTGAGATCAAAACCAATAGCAACCTGAATCTAAAGGGCTGGCATTAGACCTTATGTATGTATGTATGTATGTGTACATACATGTGTGTATGTATAGGTACACACATGTATGTATGTATGTATACATAGGTATGTATATTGTCTATCATAAAGTGGAAGATACATGTTGGCCCACACGTAAATATTCTATTCTACTTTTAAAAATTCATGTTAAAAGGAGAAACACATTGTAAGATTAATCTCCCTTCTGTCAGAGTGATAGAACTCACAACAACAAAAAAATGTAAACACAAAATCTCATTTATTTTTGTCTGAAGCACAAAGGAGCTCACTCAGCACATGAACAGGAAGCAAATCATACAAATATTGAGTAAAATGTTCCAATGAATACACACACACACACACATGTATATATATCCTTAAGAGCAGCAATCAGGAGTTTAACATACAATGTAAAGTGGTTTTGATTCCGAATGTTTTCTGACAGGCTTTTGAACAGGAAATGAACAGGTAAGTCAATGCCACATGACAGCTGTTCCTTGGGCAGCCCATGGAAGCTGAAAGCCATCTTGGAATTTACCCTGAGTTCCATCACTGGCCTGTTGAAGTTTTGCATTTCAGTAAATTTGGACCAGATTTACAGACTAACCCCTCAGCTCTCAATCTCTCACCTTCGGGGCTGTGGGCGGGAAAGGGAGAGGCTGGGCGTGAAAACATGCATGGGGGCCAACCCTAGGGCTTTCCAATAGTGTCTGTTCATCTGTGCACTTCTTTCCACACTTTTCCTTTAGACACACTGACAAGGGTCAGGGTCCAAAATCATACCTAAAGGGGCTAGGTAGATCTGAAGTTGCAAATATCTCTTCTAAGCCTTCAAAAAAAATTAAAAATTCGTAACAATCCATATAATTGGAAAATTATTTCAAAACATTGCTGTGACACATTTCTTAGTCTACCTTTTAAAAACTCAGAATGCTTCTTTTAGACGTGGGAATGTGTCCAGCAGCAGCATCAACTTTAAAAAATGGGCAATGGAAAGATGTCCACTAGGCTCCAGAGGCATCCAGTGCTGGATATTGTCCGCATATGCACAAGGTAGAATTGATACACCATGCCTTCCAGCTTGCCTTGAAAGTTTTCCATATGTCTAGTTCTGAGGTGAAAAGATTAAAAATAGGAAGAGTCTGGAAGGGAGTGAAGATTCAAGATACGCTGCTGGATCTCACATCCATTATGTTACCTCTCTGACATCTCAGCTGTAGTTGCCAACAGGGATACTCAAGGGCACAGTTCAAAATCAGCTAAGTGTAACGGGAATGTTTCCAACCACTGTCCTCCCTTTGCCGTGCAGAATTCTCAGGGAAGTGAAAAAGAGATTCAGTGGGGTTCGAAGCTCACAAGAGTAACTTAGAAAGACCTCCTCCTGGCATGAAGGGAGCCAGTTCCAAGATATTCTCTTGGATTCTAGAACCTTCGACAATGAAATCAGAGAAGGAGCCGATGAAGGGAGCAGAGTCTCAGTCTCAGGTTATGATTACCAGGACAACCTCTCAGGTCCTAATCCCATGTTCCATTCCCTTTTGGAAATTAAATTCACCTTAGCCGATTAGCCTGCTTTTGTGTTCTACTGTAGAAAATATCTTTTAAAGGTAGGACTGTTGACATTATTAACTCAGTTTTTACCTGTTAAGTGCATTCCATTAAAAAATACCATGAACCCGAGGCAAACAGCGCAGGGTGAGGTGAGGGGACTGATAAGAAGCCTTCATTCTTTCTTTCCTGTCAGAGAGCAAAATATTCAAACATAAAGTGAGAAATAGGGTTGGCTTGAAATACCGCCTCTCCACAATTCAGAAAGTCAAGCCACGTGAGGCCAAGCCAGCATTTCCAAGTGTAGACCATCTGACCACATGTATGGCCTATGCCGGCAGCATTGCACAAAGCCCGCACAAGATTCAGGACCACTGCACTTGGAGCCACGAAAACACGTAAGTTCTAAGAGATGCAGGGAAAGCGAACTACACGTAAACATTTCAACATATTCTATTTTTGCTAGAAAAGATAGTCAGGTCTTAACATACTCCCAGGGCTCAATGTAATGTTTGACAGACTGGTTGCGGACGGCCACTCTCCTTCTGCGGAGGACGTGTCTGTTTACATGCACTGCACGCGATCCTTCGGCCAGATCAAAACGGACGCTCAACATCAACATGGACGTCCGCAGGGAAGGTCCAAGCGTAAGACCTTGCAAAGGCTGGGAATACAGCTGCTGCCTGCTAGAGGACCTTACACATCTTACCCAAATTCTTACGCATCTTACCCAAATTCTTACGCCCTCTCACCTGGCTTAGACATCAGGTAACCATGTTCTTTTGGCCACTGGAAGCTGAATTTATTGAGTTACTTAATATCCCACAACACAAACTCTGTCTGTGTGTTTTAAGTAAGATCAAATTGTGTGTCAACTATATTCAAATAAGCAAAATTCTTTAAAAAATGAAAATAAGACCAAAGTTGTGTTCTGTCATTGGGTGTTGTGTATACACAATCAAATCTTAAAGTGTTTCCACCAGGAAAAACAGAAAACAAAACGTGGGCAAATGACTGCTGATTTAGCGTAACTAACTGAAGATCAAATGTATAGTATAAAAGGGGGAATTCTGTTCTTAGTTCTATAAATATGGAGTTAGCTATGTTATATTATAGAAAGTTCTCTACTCTAAGGTAAATTATAAGGAGTCACATGTAAGCCCTAGGTGTGAGTGTTATGATATATTAAGAAAATCTATTCCTTTTCCATGATGGTTTATAGTATTTGAAATTAAATGAGAAAAATGTAGTATTTAAATGACATTCACATCAATACTTCTTCAGAGTTCATCGAAAAGTCGATTTGCTTTTAATTGTAGGTTATGGGAAAGCACACTATACTAGGAGGCATAAAAATACTCTTTGCTTTGTTTAATGTTCCTGGGTGTCTAGTGCAGATTAAGTCCTATTAATATAAACAGTAAGTGGGATATGTACATAGTTTTCATTATCCTAAAATTCTGATGTCCTGCAATTATTAGGAATTAAAAAGACAATAGGATAAAATTGAAAAATGGAGTGCTTTCAGTAAGCAGGTTTTAAAGATTTTTAATAATATTTTTAACTGAGTTTGTCTTTCATTTTAAAGTTCTACCAGATTGAAAAGTTCTACCAGTTCATTGCCGTGAAACCCTTCCTTTCAGTACTGACAGCTCCTTGCTGCCCACCACGTGCCCCAGTGTATGAAGACCCCAGTCTACACAAGAGTGGAGTATGGAATTTGTTTCTTTTCTAATAACACTGAAGCAATAATAGCGTCACATAGTTATACATTAAGGTGATTTTGAAGTACACAAAAATACCACTATTTGTGCCATGAATAATATTCTTAAAAGACTTTAAATCTTTAACACCCAACCTCTGTCAAACACTTTGAAGCACAGAACTATATTAAGAAAGCACGTGGCATTCAATTTCTGACATTTCATCCCCGAAGAAGGCAAAGCACAACAATAACATGTTTCTGAAATGCAAATTCTATTAAGTGCCAATTTCCAGAACACAAGGTCAATCTAGAAACACATTTTAAAATTCAGCAAGTTCTCTTCTGAAATTAATATTCTCAGTACATAATTTTCAAACATAATCTGAAGTGATTTTCCAATGCGTGTTCATAGTCTAATTTTTTCTCCCTCATAAAAATATATTCACTGGCTCGTTTTCCATCTTCTGATTTTCACATTTATTAGCTCAAAATATCTAGCCATCTAGGAATATCTTTTCTTTCCACATTTCCAAATATGAAATCGATTTGACTTAAATCTCATAAGAACACCACCAGGAATAACATTCCCTTATGTTTGAGCTTAAAGTAAATCCAAACAGCTCAAAAGGGAGAAATTTTGAGACCTCCCAACCAGAGATTTGGGAATGATCGCGACTTCCTTCAAACGATTTGTCAAGTGAATACTGTAACTAGACACAGAAAGAGATAGTCATCCCAAGAACAAGATACTATTTTTTAACTTTCTAACTGAGCCTGGGCACAAGGGAGACGCAGAACCACGTGATCCCAGGAGAACTCGTAGAGGCCGAGGGTCTTACACCGAGCTTGAGAAGGGGACCACCTGCTTTCCACCCACATAAACCTCCTCAATATTTCGGTCATCTCCTGAAAGAAAAATGAAGGAATCATTCATAAAGTGTTTTTATGTCAGTATTTTTAAAAAAGGTTTATTTATTTATTTGAGAGAGAGAGAGTGAGTGGGGGGGAAGGGCAGAGTGAGGACAGAAGCAGACACCCCGTTGAGTGTGGAGCCCAACCTGGAGCTCGATCCCACGACCGACCGGAGATCATGACCTGAGCTGAAACCAAGGTCCCACGCCCAACTGAGTGAGCCACCCAGGCGTCCCCATGTCAGTATTTTAATTGCCACGGGGAGGGACTTAAAAACAAATCCACTTCTAAGAGGGAAAATACAAAAAGCTGCCTTTTTTCCTCTCTGACTGTTCTTAATCTGGACAAGGGGACAGGACCAAGAGAAGGTGCTGCACTGAACTAGAGCATTAGGGTCTGAATTCTGCACCGAAGGCAGAAATCCCAGAAAGCTGAGCTGACTTTCCGTGGGCATCCCTTTCGGCTGGAGTGGTTTGTGTTTCCAGCCCCGACTGTAAAGCAGATACTTATCTTTGCACCCCAGAATCACCCCATGGCCTGCAGCAAGGGAGCTCTAGGAACGGCACCTGCATCTCTCTCCTCTCAAGTTCACCCAGGACTCAGAGCTCTCCGGACCAAGCAGGAGGCAAAGTAGAATCTTCCCGTACTATTTATTTCTCTCAATGAACAGAATTGAATGTGAGTACACGTTAAAAAAACAAAACAAAAAACCCAAAAACACCACACCAAACATGGGTGGTGAGATTCCACCACGGGGTTATCACAAATACAACGTGGTGGGGGGTGGGGTGGGAAGGGACTCAATGGCCTCTTCCTCTGGGCCTGCCATTCCTCAGCTTTGCATTTATCTTCCAGGGAGCATGGGCATTTCAATAGTGCCTTGAAATGGGCTTGATGCTGAGGAACGTTAAAATAAAATAATGAATCAGATGAAATTGTCACACATAGAGTTTAACCTACAGGGCCACACACACAGGGAGCCGTACCCAAGAAAGAGACAAGGAAAGATTTTATTTAGCACAGAGACATATAAAATCCACCTACCTAGGTAGAGGAACTTCTGGATTACAGCCTAAAATGCAAAATAAAGTAATAATAAGAAAAAATATTCTGTGCATTTGGAAGAGAATAGAAGTTGGCAAAGCGCGGACATACAAATTTATTTCTCAGAGGCAAAATCTACTTCCATTAATGAAAAAAAATGGGCTTCCTGAAGTCAAATACACTCAAATATACAAATATATCCAAAATAGCAGTTTTTGTCAGTACCATTATTCTTAACATTACGTTGACAAATTACAATAATTTGAAAAAGATCTACTTTTCCTTTTAAGATCCCCCTGTATTCCCTTAAAATGTTTGCATTTCTTTTTTCTTCCTCCAGGGAAGATATTGTGAGTACTTCATGAAAAAGATGCTTTTGATGAAATTTATTTTACTTACTTCAGACGTATCACCAACCAAATCCCCAGAAAACAAGTCAATGGGAGAGTCGGATGCTTTGGGGTTGATGAGGAGGGCATCGAATTCCTTGCCCACTTCAAAGTTTCCAATCTCTTTATCCAGCCCCAGGGCTACAGGATGGAATAAATTAGCAGTTAGCACTTGGAGCCATCAGATGAAATGTCCCCGTTTGCAAGGACAGAGACTGCCAACATACCACTAGAAAAAATGTGTATCTTAATGTGAAGCAGCGAAGCTCTCTCATTCTAAGAGATCCTAAAACATTGACACACAGAAAGCAGAACAAGCGTGGGGAAAGCAAAATCTGAGAATGAAAACAGGTCCCCGCATCACCACGATCTGTAATTCAGATGGCGTCCGTCTATTTCAGCTCTATCAGCGCCCTTCACAGTCCAGCTGGCCTATGATTTCCATTCATCCCTCTAAGAAACATGACAATTGACATAATGTCTTTCTTCCTTTTCCCTCCTGTTCTCCCCCGCAACCCTCCAATCTTTTCCTTGCCCTTGTTGTTCTATGAAACAGCCGACAGGATCGCTTTTCATGGCCTCAAATAAATAAGAAATAAATATCCTTTTGCATATGTGCCAATGCAGGCATATCCATCTGAATTTCCTTCGTTCAAATCCTCTGAATGGAGAAAATTCACTTCTGAAAGTAAACAGGTCCTCCTAACTCAAGAGTGCCCATGCTTTAGAAACCAGCCTATTTTTTGGTAACCTCAAAGACTTTCTGGTTGCCGGAGAAGAATGGTTTTCTAAAACAGGCATAGGTCAATACTATCTATTATTGACTTGATCAACAGCGAGAATTCATGTTCCATAAATATCAGATGTCAAGGAAGAACACCTGGCATTTTTATGATTTAGTTTCAGAAGATGGGAGTAGTTGGCCTTCCTAGTCAAGAAAGGTATTAAATCTAAAGCTCCTTAAAGTTTATAATCTGAGTGCACACTGAGCTACCAAAAGGAAGCATGCATAAAAGGAAGGCCAGCTGGAGGGCAGCATTATTTATTTGAATTTTTACATGTGTTGGCTGAATTCTGTCACCATCAAGATATAGTCCGATGTGAAAACACTGGGTCAGGGATCTCTGTTTAGACACTATCTGGTACATTCTGTTGCTCTGTGTGCATATCCAGCAGCCTTTGGGCAACTCCCTCAGCACTGATTAAGAAATCCTACTCATTCTTGGGGCGCCTGCGTAGTGCAGTTGTTAAGCGTCTGCCTTCAGCTCAGGGCGTGATCCCGGCGTTCTGGGATCGAGCCCCACATCAGGCTCCTCCGCTATGAACCTGCTTCTTCCTCTCCCACTCCCCCTGCTGTGTTCCCTCTCTCGCTGGCTGTCTCTATCTCTGTCAAATAAATAAATAAAATCTTAAAAAAAAAAAAAAGAAATCCTACTCATTCTTAAAAGATTGTTTAAAGGGCAACTCTTTCATTCTCAGAAAAGAACAAGATTTTTTAGCTGAAGAATCCTTACAGGAAGACAGGGGTGCAAAAGTAATTAGAAAATGTTAAGGGCAGTTAGGTAACTCCTACAAAATGTGTGGGAAGGACTGTATGTAATAGAAAATCACTGGAAATTCTCTCCTTTACCAGTTACAATCTTTTTGCCTTTGACAAAGAAGCATGACAAAATATAAGTTTTTAATGACTGTACTCAACATAAAATTGTTGTGTGGTTAATGGGTCAGGGAACCAGGTTCATTGACCAGAGTTTGATGGTATATTATCAACTGTCTGAGCTAATTGCTCGAACCTGGAAGGTCAGGCATGTGCTCACCAAAAAAAGACACAATTGCTTTTATGAATTTGTAAATTGGTCTAAATTCAGATATTGCAGAGAGGCCCGGCAGGGCTGGTAAGCAATTCGGATGCACTTCAGGAAATGCAGTTTTGCTGCCTGTGGAGCAGATGTCCCTGTGAAGGGGATTTATGCACATCTTCATCTTGACAGTGAATGGAAAGGCTGTGACAAGCTGGGGAGATGACACAATTTAAACGGCGATCCATTCATCTCATTTCACTCACAGAATCACAGAGACACGAGCTAAGGAGAAGAAATCCCATCACAGTAAGCTCAGTGGCCCAGAAAATAGATTTAAAAGCTACACAGCGAGATAGAAATGATTTGGTAAGCGGCGCATGGCGCTTTGATCTCATGTAAGATCCTGACGAAGCACCTCACAGACAGCCTACAATAAAAAAGGCATTTAAGTACAATCTCTTTGCACCATGAAAATAGATGGTAGGCCAACAGCACAAATAGGGAGGGGTGCAGATGGGGAGTTTAAAAAATGGATGATTTAAAACTTGGAACTTTAGAAAATGAAATCATAAGACTTAGGAAAATGCAAAGAGCATGACCTCTGCTTGTTTTCCTTGAAATGTTCTTTACAGCATTCATCATGGCCCAGAACATTCAAAGAGCCGGAAGGTTTCTCTTCCCAGGATACTCTCACATTCTATCATCCTCCATTTCTAAGACCCAGGGTATCTATCATAAGTCTTTCTCTATAGACCTACATCGGTCTATTCTGATGCTTTTATTTCTCACTAGCTACCCGATGTTTCATGCTCTGTTCACATCATCCATCCAGATTACACTAAAATACGGAAGGGATTGAAGGCAATACAATTACCAATGTCTATTTTTTTTCCTAAAAATATGGCTACAGGTGAGAACTGGAAAAAGCTGATGAACAGTATTTATATATCAACAAACTACACTTTCACATCTTTTTCCTCTTAAAGAGCTTTGGGTAATTAGTATCTTTAAATATAGCAACAAAATGCATAGTTTAAGCTGGGATTTCCAGAGGAAGATCTGGAAGACCCGTGGATGGGTGGGAGCCTGGAAGCTGGCATCAGATGTTCTGGATTCAAATCTCGGCACTCCGTGGCTTGGCAGCTGTGTGTGCCTCCCTCAGGTGCCTCGCTGATAAGGGGAGAATCAGCAGCGGTGGCTATGAGCACGACGTGACAACACAGAAAGCATGATGCGTCGTGTCTCTTACCTGGTAAGAGTTCAGTTAAGTCTTGGCTATTATTTTTACTATTATTATTAATATCATTACTATCATCACTCAGGCCAATAGAGAGCATGTTACTCAACTCAGTGGGATAAAACGGATTATTTTAAAGAACTCACATACATGTGACCATTGCAAATGTCCATCAAAGCAATTAATAGAATTGTGTGTTGAACGTGTCTTCCGCTGAAGACAGGGGACTTGCTGTAGAAAGGATACCTCTACCACATGTCTGAACATTACCCACTAAATTTGGGGGGTGGTATATGAGAACCAACACTGGGGTATGAATATGGGATGCCCGCTGACGCCGCTCTCCAGAGTCTTCATACTGCTCCCGAGGACACGGACGGGCGTGGTCGTACACTGTTCAAGAAAGAAACAAAATGGTCATTACCTTGGCTGCCTCCAAGAGTAGCTAGTCTGAAGACCTCTTTGAGGGTGAGGCTTTTCTCGTTGATCTTATTAATTAAAAGGATGTTGGAAACCATCACTGCTCTTCTGATGGCATCAAGCATGGAAGCCGAGTAACCACCAGCCACATCTACGGTAGATAAAATAAAGCCACATCAGTAACCTCATTTGATAAATGGAATATTAGGTGTATGAGGCTGGTTTTTTGTTTTTAATGACTGATATTCAGTCTGCGATATACATCCAAGAAAGATCTTATCTAGACACAGAATAGACAGAGACTAACAGTTGAAAGAATTCAAAACCTGTAATTAGAACCAAATGTGTATCCGATGTATTCATTTCCTAGGGTTGCTACAATGAATTACCACACATGAGGCGGCTTCAAATAGTAGAAATACATTCTTTCACAGTTTGGAAGGACAGAAGTGTTCAATCACAGTGTTGGCAAGGCCCCAATCCCTACAAAGGTTCTAGGGAAGAATCTTTCCTTGCTGCTTCCAGTTTCTGGTGGCTCCCGTGGTTCCTTGGCTCACGCCAGGATAGCTACAGTATCTGCTTCTGCCTTCAAATGGCCTTCCTCCCTCTGTCTTTACGAGCCGTTCACTTTCTGTCTTATAAGGACATTCATCATTGGATTTAGGGCCTACCCTAATTCAGAATGACTGCATCTTGAGATCTTTCCCTTAATTATATCTGCAAAGGCCTTTATTCCAAATAAGGTCACATTTACATTGTTCAGTAGACATCTTTGGGGGTTGGGGGGTGAGGAGGGGAGCGCACAGTTCAATCCAGCGCAAGGCCCAAATGGCTACTAAAGAGAAGAAACTCTTATCTCTGAATATTCCCTGAACTCTCACAGAAATATGCCTGCATAGTTATGAAGATAATTTGGATAACATGAGATTTAAAACAAGCTCACAGTTCTATGTCCTAAAAACTCATCCTAGCTCTGTTCTAATCCAGATGAGGACTTTGGGAATTACAAGCTACTCTTTATGATAATTTTTCAGGGAGAGTGTTTAGAATGAACTGTGTTTATATCTGTTGTTGTTGTTTATTGACTTTATTTTCTGAGAGCAGTTTAAGGTTCACAGCCTGATAACTTTTTTAAGGTATTACTTTTAACACTGTACATATGCTCTCTTAAGATACATTTATGATTTTTGCTTTCATTTTTTAAACTCTTTTACAACTTTTTAAATCTTATTTCTATTTTAACTGACTTAGCCTTCCCTGATATGCTGTTGTCCCATCACTTCCCTAGACCTTGGCCCATTGTTGTGTCTCATAACTCATTGAATGCTGTAAATTTTCAAGTAATTTTTCCCAAGAGTTCATGGGGAGAATGTTTTCCAAAACTTCATACATTGGAGAATTTTGTTGCCTTCGCACATGAGGGAGAATCTCGTCCAATATAATATTGAGTAACAACCATATGGCTCCAAACTCTTTCTTGTTCTTGCTATTTTTCATGCCAGCAAAAACACCCAAAACCAAACTGGTTTTTAATTGTTTTATTGATAACTGACTTTTTTCCCTGCCTCAATATTTTAGGACTTTTTTTTTCTTTTTCTTTGTAATTCCAATACCTTGCCAATCAGTTATGATTTAGCCTAGAACAGGGTAAGTTCTTTGAATATAATACACAGTTCTTTCTTAAGCTCAGAAAAGATTTATCCTTCAAAACCTCTATTCCATTTATTCTGGATCCTGGGTTGGGAAAACCCCGTGTTGGTGTTATTCTTTCTATGTTCCATGTGGACCATCCTCAAATACCCCCTTTGATCTTTGAACAACTTTGTTTTCCACATCACCAATTTAATAGTGCTACCAATAGTGCTACTTTCATAGTTTCCTACATGGCTTGTTATTTTTAAATTGAAATATAATTAAGATAACATAAAATGCACAGGACTCAGGTGTCCAGTTTGATGAATGCTAACAATTGTACATAGCCATTTAACTACCTTTCAGAAAGACAAGATATTAGACATTTCCTTCACTCCAGCAAACTCTCTCACGGCCCTTTCTAGTCAATTCCCCTCCCTGCCCCATCCCCAACCCTTGGCAACCACTTTCTGCTTTCTTTTTTTTTTTTTTTAAAGATTTTATTTATTTATTTGACAGAGATAGAGATAGCCAGCGAGAGAGGGAACACAAGCAGGGGGAGTGGGAGAGGAAGAAGCAGGCTCATAGCGGAAGAGCCTGATGTGGGGCTCGATCCCATAACGCCGGGATCACGCCCTGAGCCGAAGGCAGACGCTTAACCGCTGTGCTACCCAGGCGCCCCCACTTTCTGCTTTCTATCAACATAATGTTAGCTCTATTGGTCCCTAGGTTTCATGCATATGGAGACATACAGCATGTGCTCTTTTGTGCCTGGCTTTTTTCGCTTAACACAATATTTTTAGATTTACCTTTGTTTCACACAGATCAGTGGTTTCTACTTTCTTGAATGCCGAGTGGCACTCCACTCTATGAATTTGCCACAGTTTGCACATCCATTCCCCTGTCTGCAGGATTTTGGATTGTTTCTAGTTTGGGGCTATTATAAATACAGCTGATATAAACATTCATGTACAACTTTCTGCAAACATATGTGCTCACTTCTCTGGGGTAAATATCCCAAAACGGAATTATGGGTCATATGCAGATGAATCTTTAACTTTATGAGAAACAGCCAAACAGTTTTCCAAAGTGGTTATAAAATTTACCCTCCCTCCAATCATGTAGGATTGTCTATATGCTTCTCACTCTTTTTTTCCCCGTTTACTTTTTTTTTTTAAGATTTTATTTATTTATTTGACAGAGATAGAGACAGCCAGCGAGAGAGGGAACACAAGCAGGGAGAGTGGGAGAGGAAGAAGCAGGCTCCCAGCAGAGGAGCCTGATGTGGGGCTCGATCCCAGGACTCCGGGATCACGCCCTGAGCTGAAGGCAGACGCCTAACGACTGCGCCACCCAGGTGCCCCTTTTTCCCCGTTTACTTCTTTCATTTAAAAAATTTCCTTTTCCATCACAACTTGTGGTCTTTTCATAGTACTATGTCTTCTTGTACTCAAAGGATGATGGCAATTTTCTAAGATTTTCTTCGACATCCTGAAGTAGATCATTTTCAGAGATAAGCTCATCTTCTCGTTGGGTTTTTGTTTTGTTTTTTTGTTTTGTTTTGTTTTGTTTTGTTTTGAGAGAGTGTGTGAACATGCGTGTGAATGGGGAGGGGGAGAGAGGGAAAGAGAGAATCTTAAGCAGCCTCCAAATCCAGTGTGGAGCCTGACGTGGGGCTCGATCTCAGGACCCTGAAATGATGACCTGAGTTGAAATCAAGAGTTGGACGCTTAACTGACTGAGTCACCCAGGTGCCCCTTATTCTTTTTGATATGACTTTGTCTTATTTTGCAATATTTTTGCTAAACTTTATGTGGGTTTCTCCTAATAGTTGAGAAAGTCCAGATCTGCCTCACGTGTTAGAGACAGGGTGAACAAACCGTTTTTGGACCTGCTCTCTGCCCATAGTATAAGGTTAAATGATCTTCTGAAGCCTACAGGGGACATGCAGGTTGATATATAAAGGTCATGTTTCAGGAAGACTGGAGCATAGTGGGGCTATTGCAACAGAGACTATGTAAAATGCGACAGCATTCTCTCAATTCATAAGGGGATACATCATATATCATCAAACCTGTGGTCCATACACCAACGTTGCTCTTTCCCTTTAAACCAGTCTTTATCGACTAGTGCAAAGTGCCAAGTATGTGCTAACAATTTTGCATGCATTTTTTTTCTCATTTAAGTCTCAAAACAAGCTTGTAAGAGAGACATAGTTATAACTGTTGTTATTTTTACAGAAATTAGGGAAATGAAGTCTTAGGAAATTAAGGAAGTTTGTTCAAAGTCTTACAGCTAGTAAGTGACAAAGCTTTACCTAAACATTTTATCCATCACTCTCCAACCCAAAGTCAAGAACTGGAAGTTATATGATGAACTTAAATCATGGAGACCAACTCCTAGAAAGCTGGAAAGCAATACCTACCTGATTTTTGGCTGTCTATAAAATTTTTCATTAATGGACTAGTGTGTAAAAAATTCTTAGCCATGTTTTTTCTTATTAAAGCTTTTCTGTGAAAGTAAAATAACCACCTTAACACCTATGACTATATCCAAGTATTACCACACTCTCAACGACTGAAGCTTTAAATAAGAATTCTTTTGACTCATATAAAATTGGGGAGAACATTTAATCTAGCATACCTCTTTAAAAATATTAATAATTCATTTTGTTTTATTGTATATCTTACCAATAATGCTGGTATAAAATTAACAGACGTGAGTGATTGCGGAAAACGATGACAACCATCTTTGTCAATACACG